>NW_027020354.1:2500-5000 GCF_036884655.1 Musa acuminata AAA Group
TTCGCTCGCTGTCCGCCGCTCGCCGCTCGCTCGCGCAGCCAAAAATGGCCAGTTTTGGCCCGTTTTTGGGCCGTTTTGGCCAGTTTTTGGCCTGTTCTTGCGTCGCGCGGTGACCGTCGTGAGCGGAGCAAAATGTCAGCCATCTCAGCACCCTGGAACCCCCCGGGTGGCACAGGGCTGGATGGGGCTTTCGTATAGCAGGGACGGTGCTGCCTCTCGCTTCGCTCGCTGTTCGCCGCTCGCCGCTCGCTCGCGCAGCCAAAAATGGCCAGTTTTGGCCCGTTTTGGCCAGTTTTTGGCCTGTTTTTGCGTTGCGCGGTGACCATCTTGAGCGGAGCAAAATGTCAGCCATCTCAGCACCCTGGAACCCCCCGGGTGGCACAGGGCTGGATGGGGCTTTCGTATAGCAGGGACGGTGATGCCTCTCGCTTCGCTCGCTGTCCGCCGCTCGCTGCTCGCTCGCGCAGCCAAAAATGGCCAGTTTTGGCCCGTTTTTGGGCCGTTTTGGCCTGTTTTTGGGCTGTTCTTGCGTCGCGCGGTGACCGTCGTGAGCGGAGCAAAATGTCAGCCATCTCAGCACCCTGGAACCCCCCGGGTGGCACAGGGCTGGATGGGGCTTTCGTATAGCAGGGACGGTGCTGCCTCTCGCTTCGCTCGCTGTCCGCCGCTCGCCGCTCGCTCGCGCAGCCAAAAATGGCCAGTTTTGTCCCGTTTTTGGGCCGTTTTGGCCTGTTTTTGGGCTGTTCTTGCGTCGCGCGGTGACCGTCGTGAGCGGAGCAAAATGTCAGCCATCTCAGCACCCTGGAACCCCCCGGGTGGCACAGGGCTGGATGGGGCTTTCGTATAGCAGGGACGGTGCTGCCTCTCGCTTCGCTCGCTGTCCGCCGCTCGCCGCTCGCTCGCGCAGCCAAAAATGGCCAGTTTTGGCCCGTTTTTGGGCCGTTTTGGCCAGTTTTTGGCCTGTTCTTGCGTCGCGCGGTGACCGTCGTGAGCGGAGCAAAATGTCAGCCATCTCAGCACCCTGGAACCCCCCGGGTGGCACAGGGCTGGATGGGGCTTTCGTATAGCAGGGACGGTGCTGCCTCTCGCTTCGCTCGCTGTTCGCCGCTCGCCGCTCGCTCGCGCAGCCAAAAATGGCCAGTTTTGGCCCGTTTTGGCCAGTTTTTGGCCTGTTTTTGCGTTGCGCGGTGACCATCTTGAGCGGAGCAAAATGTCAGCCATCTCAGCACCCTGGAACCCCCCGGGTGGCACAGGGCTGGATGGGGCTTTCGTATAGCAGGGACGGTGATGCCTCTCGCTTCGCTCGCTGTCCGCCGCTCGCTGCTCGCTCGCGCAGCCAAAAATGGCCAGTTTTGGCCCGTTTTTGGGCCGTTTTGGCCTGTTTTTGGCCTGTTCTTGCGTCGCGCGGTGACCGTCGTGAGCGGAGCAAAATGTCAGCCATCTCAGCACCCTGGAACCCCCCGGGTGGCACAGGGCTGGATGGGGCTTTCGTATAGCAGGGACGGTGCTGCCTCTCGCTTAGCTCGCTGTCCGCCGCTCGCCGCTCGCTCGCGCAGCCAAAAATGGCCAGTTTTGTCCCGTTTTTGGGCCGTTTTGGCCTGTTTTTGGGCTGTTCTTGCGTCGCGCGGTGACCGTCGTGAGCGGAGCAAAATGTCAGCCATCTCAGCACCCTGGAACCCCCCGGGTGGCACAGGGCTGGATGGGGCTTTCGTATAGCAGGGATGGTGCTGCCTCTCGCTTCGCTCGTTGTCCGCCGCTCGCCGCTCGCTCGCGCAGCCAAAAATGGCCAGTTTTGGCCCGTTTTTGGGCCGTTTTGGCCAGTTTTTGGCCTGTTCTTGCGTCGCGCGGTGACCGTCGTGAGCGGAGCAAAATGTCAGCCATCTCAGCACCCTGGAACCCCCCGGGTGGCACAGGGCTGGATGGGGCTTTCGTATAGCAGGGACGGTGCTGCCTCTCGCTTCGCTCGCTGTCCGCCGCTCGCCGCTCGCTCGCGCAGCCAAAAATGGCCAGTTTTGGCCCGTTTTGGCCAGTTTTTGGCCTGTTTTTGCGTTGCGCGGTGACCATCTTGAGCGGAGCAAAATGTCAGCCATCTCAGCACCCTGGAACCCCCCGGGTGGCACAGGGCTGGATGGGGCTTTCGTATAGCAGGGACGGTGATGCCTCTCGCTTCGCTCGCTGTCCGCCGCTCGCTGCTCGCTCGCGCAGCCAAAAATGGCCAGTTTTGGCCCGTTTTTGGGCCGTTTTGGCCTGTTTTTGGGCTGTTCTTGCGTCGCGCGGTGACCGTCGTGAGCGGAGCAAAATGTCAGCCATCTCAGCACCCTGGAACCCCCCGGGTGGCACAGGGCTGGATGGGGCTTTCGTATAGCAGGGACGGTGCTGCCTCTCGCTTAGCTCGCTGTCCGCCGCTCTCCGCTCGCTCGCGCAGCCAAAAATGGCCAGTTTTGGCCCGTTTTTGGGCCGTTTTGGCCTGTTTTTGGGCTGTTCTTGCGTCGCGCGGTGA
>NW_027020354.1:15000-20000 GCF_036884655.1 Musa acuminata AAA Group
TCCTCGTTGATTCCTGCGGATCCACCAAATGAAGGAAAAGACCATTCTTACTGCGCCAGTTTCTCAAAATTTCCACATGCTGCTTGAACTGGGTGGATGCTTGTTGGAGCTTTAACGAGCATCGCCTCGCAAACTTCTGAAGTTTTGGGTCCTTCCTCCACAAAATCTGCTCATTGACTCTTCTTTCAGTTAGTTGTCACATCCAAGTAGGTTCGCATCACTTCCGCTTTCGATTGGCATTTCGTTGGGAAATGAAGCGGACAATCTACTCTCAGTAGCACTGATCACCGTTGGTGAGGATTTTGACAACTATTGTCTTCCATTATCTTCGAAGGGTCTTTGAACTTGTGCAGAGCTCCTCTGCTGGATAGATAAGAGAACTGGGGTACTCGGTTTCGCCCATTCTCTTAAGAGTTGAGAAGGCAAAGGTTACTTGACTTCGCCCGCCTCCTCGAGGTTGTACTTCATGCATCGAGCTGGTTACTGGCCTTCGCCTGCTCTTTGCTCACACTTCTGAAGCACTTGAAGTGTTTGCACTCCTTGCGTTGAGTTAGCTACTATGATTCACCTTCTCAATGCCATTGAACTTCTGGAATGCAGGAAGTTTTCACCCCAACTTGGAGTAATTCTCTGATAGATGAGGTCGCCTCTGGGATTGTACCGTCTTCTCCATCAACCCTGCCGCCTACTCCACTGAGTAGCAAAGGTACAGCACCACGTACTGCCTGCTTCGTTCCTTGGTCGTGCACTCTTGCATGACCCGAAGTCCTTCACTTACGGCTATCTTGATGAGAAACTTGTTGACACCGGTCTTACGAAGTTTCTTGGCCTCTGCCCTTCAGCCTTGTCTCGGTACTTGGAGATTGCCTCTGCATGCTCCACCTCCTCGGCCCCTTTCACGACCAAGCGCTCTCCCTCCGTGAGAGCAAGGGATCAATGACTTGCACGGAAGTCCCGCCTCTGCGGTACCATGGCGCTGGCATGCCCATGGCCCTACTATCCGTCGCCTCGCCTCTGTATCCCTTTTCTGCATGATCAGTAGAAATGTCTCTGTGGCACTCCTCTGAGTCCACCTCCATTCTGACTGATGCTTGATTTTGGGTAGCTAAGTCCCTCTGGACTCGTCGTCGCTTCCTCGCCCCTTTCGACCCCCTGCTTCAACACCACTGTGTTCTCCAAGCAGTCCGTTTGGTCGATGGAAAGACAGACTACACCTCCCAAGCATGGCCTCTGCCATCACATTGTAGAGTTAGCACCGATTCTGTTCTCCTTAGCTTCCTTGGTAGCAACGTTCGCTTACTCGACCTTGTCCTCTGACTTGTCAGGCTCCCTTAAGCGAATATGAGCTCTGGAGCAGTCCAACTCTCCAGCTGCTTCGATCATACCTCTGCATGATCAAGTCCCTCTCATGGGACTCACTGGTACTTGCATTCGAACTTTTCCCTTGGTGGAACCCAGCCCCCATATGCTGATGACCAAGGTTTTCATCCGATGCAAAATTCGGTGCACGCCCGGAAGACCCGCCTCTGCGGTACCATGGCCTTCACTCCTTGAATCCATAGCCCTTCTTGCCGTCGTGTTGTTCACCAAAGCGGAGCTCCCAGTAGCTCCCGATCATACCTCCATATGATCTCATCCCTCACGGGACCATGTCGTGTGTGTCGCATTGCCACGAACTGTTCCACCACGATCCGCTGCACCATGTCGCCTCCTGGTGACATCTCCATTGCATTCTGATCCTTGTGGAATAAACTCGAATTGTGAACCCTCCATGTGTGGCCTCCGCCAATACATCGCAGGGTCTCCTCCACCTTCGATTTTGTTCGCTCCTTTGGCAATCGACCTTCACCCACCCACTCTTGGGTCACACCTAGATGAAGCACCGCTCTAGGACAGTCCGTCGCCCAGTAGCTCCCGAAGTCCACCGACTTCAATGTAATTTGTGCACCATTGTCTGGATCCTGGGCCTCTGCCCCTACCAGCACAATCTCCACTGCGCACCGCTTCCTTCATAGCAACTCGAATGGCAACACTGTGGCATATTCTTCAAGAGTACCCGCCTCTGCGTCCTCTTGCCCCGTGCTAAGGCCTTCTGTACCCAACTTCGCCTCCGCAAATTGAGTCGCCTTAGTTCCTCCATCGAATGCTCCTCCGAGATAAGGTGCATGTGCCCCGAAGCTCCCTTCGTCTTTGGCACCATGCAAGATGAGTCCGCTCTGTCAGAATGAAGGACCCAGGGAACAGCATGATTCTACTCCTGCCTCTGCAAGAGTTCATGTCCTTGACCTCTGTCTAGGGAAAGCGCTGTGCCTCTGCTCCATGTTCCAACTTCTATGCTGGCTCCCTTCATGCGGTTTGGGTACTTCGCCAAGTTACACCCAAGTTGCTCCGCTCCTCGTTTCTGCATTGAGTCGATGGTGGCCCTCGCGCCCACCATTCCACGGGTCAGCCCTCCCTTGAGTCCGATCTCCATATCGACTCCAAGTGTGCCTCCATTTGAGTTGCTTTGGGTCGCTCCCCCACTTGATCTCGCAATGCATCCACCAATGCATTCTCTCAAGCGAGATCATGCGACGACTCCTCGCCGCTTGCTCAGTCCATCGAGCTTCGTGGAGTTGTTGTTTGTGAGGTACTCCTCCTCAACATGTGAAGTCCGTCTCACATGATTCTCCCTCTGGAGAGCTGAGACTTATCCCTCCTGGATAACTGTCCCGTTGGAGCAACATCTCTCTTCGTTTCGGAGACCACCATCCCCTTGGACTACTCCGATCTGCTGAACAAACTGTGCATTGTTCTGCCTCTTGCAAACGCACTTGCTAGATTGCGCCTCCACGTCAATACAGCCACCGCTGCACCCCTCAAGGCCTAGCAACATGCTGAACTCGTTGCACACTTCAGCCTCCTCCGGACGTATCCTTCGCATGTCGAAGAGAAAGTTTCAATGCTCCATGGCGCCGAGTCTCAACCGCCTTGGGATGGCCACGAACAATCCATCGTCCGCATACAAGCCCATGCATGAGTACCGAATTCTTCGAGTTAGCAATTCCCCTCACCTCTGTGAGCTTTGCACAACTCTTTCGGTCGCTGAGCAACTCATTCCACTTTGCATGGTCTCGTCCTTTGCCAAGCGCCTCGCTTGCCTTGAGCACCATCAAGTAAAGTTGTCAACGTTGAGCCGTAGCTCAAACTCAGCCATCCCAACCTTTGTGCGCTCCAAATTCTTCCAAGCTTGCCTGTTCTCGTGGTGCCTCTTGCGCGAAGGGTTGGCCATTCCTCTGAATGCCAATCTCAGATGCCCGCTCCTCTGAGCGACTCTTTTCCCTACATCTCCATGCCCGTTTTCCCTCAAACGGTCGCGCGTGTGCTGACTGCCCTCAACGCAGCCCCGCTAGGTCCCCCACGTTTGCATGTCAAGTGTTTCTATGAGTGCTTGTCCCGCTCTGATACCACACTGTCACGACCTTAGCTGGTTTTGCCTAAGGCGTGCGGCACCCTCGCGCGTCCGTCCGCAAAGGTCAGCCTCCCCGAAGCCTCCCATTGTCCCTTAGGACCAACAAAAGAGAGAACGGGTTGAAGAGAACGCCCCATCGGGATCCACAAGCAAACATGTCCGAAAAACACTTCATAGACAATGCAAATTACAAACAGACTTTACAAGCTCTGAATAGTGGCACAACAAAGGGTAAAATGGTCCATTACAGACCGAAAAGCTCTCGAACGTGTCCACATGACACAACCTTTATTTACAAGCCTAAAGAGGCCACCAACCCAACTAAAATGGGACTATTAAGCCTTCGGCCGCCCCTTTACATTCTGTACAAGGCATGAACATGCCAAAAGACAACGGACAGACATAAGCATTACATCCAACATCTTATTTAGAAGTTTGTCCGTTACAGGGTGGCACAGGGCTGGATGGGGCTTTCGTATAGCAGGGACGGTGCTGCCTCTCGCTTCGCTCGCTGTCCGCCGCTCGCCGCTCGCTCGCGCAGCCAAAAATGGCCAGTTTTGGCCCGTTTTTGGGCCGTTTTGGCCAGTTTTTGGCCTGTTCTTGCGTCGCGCGGTGACCGTCGTGAGCGGAGCAAAATGTCAGCCATCTCAGCACCCTGGAACCCCCCGGGTGGCACAGGGCTGGATGGGGCTTTCGTATAGCAGGGACGGTGCTGCCTCTCGCTTCGCTCGCTGTTCGCCGCTCGCCGCTCGCTCGCGCAGCCAAAAATGGCCAGTTTTGGCCCGTTTTGGCCAGTTTTTGGCCTGTTTTTGCGTTGCGCGGTGACCATCTTGAGCGGAGCAAAATGTCAGCCATCTCAGCACCCTGGAACCCCCCGGGTGGCACAGGGCTGGATGGGGCTTTCGTATAGCAGGGACGGTGATGCCTCTCGCTTCGCTCGCTGTCCGCCGCTCGCTGCTCGCTCGCGCAGCCAAAAATGGCCAGTTTTGGCCCGTTTTTGGGCCGTTTTGGCCTGTTTTTGGCCTGTTCTTGCGTCGCGCGGTGACCGTCGTGAGCGGAGCAAAATGTCAGCCATCTCAGCACCCTGGAACCCCCCGGGTGGCACAGGGCTGGATGGGGCTTTCGTATAGCAGGGACGGTGCTGCCTCTCGCTTAGCTCGCTGTCCGCCGCTCGCCGCTCGCTCGCGCAGCCAAAAATGGCCAGTTTTGTCCCGTTTTTGGGCCGTTTTGGCCTGTTTTTGGGCTGTTCTTGCGTCGCGCGGTGACCGTCGTGAGCGGAGCAAAATGTCAGCCATCTCAGCACCCTGGAACCCCCCGGGTGGCACAGGGCTGGATGGGGCTTTCGTATAGCAGGGATGGTGCTGCCTCTCGCTTCGCTCGTTGTCCGCCGCTCGCCGCTCGCTCGCGCAGCCAAAAATGGCCAGTTTTGGCCCGTTTTTGGGCCGTTTTGGCCAGTTTTTGGCCTGTTCTTGCGTCGCGCGGTGACCGTCGTGAGCGGAGCAAAATGTCAGCCATCTCAGCACCCTGGAACCCCCCGGGTGGCACAGGG
>NW_027020354.1:40000-42500 GCF_036884655.1 Musa acuminata AAA Group
GGTGACCGTCGTGAGCGGAGCAAAATGTCAGCCATCTCAGCACCCTGGAACCCCCCGGGTGGCACAGGGCTGGATGGGGCTTTCGTATAGCAGGGACGGTGCTGCCTCTCGCTTCGCTCGCTGTCCGCCGCTCGCCGCTCGCTCGCGCAGCCAAAAATGGCCAGTTTTGGCCCGTTTTTGGGCCGTTTTGGCCAGTTTTTGGCCTGTTCTTGCGTCGCGCGGTGACCGTCGTGAGCGGAGCAAAATGTCAGCCATCTCAGCACCCTGGAACCCCCCGGGTGGCACAGGGCTGGATGGGGCTTTCGTATAGCAGGGACGGTGCTGCCTCTCGCTTCGCTCGCTGTTCGCCGCTCGCCGCTCGCTCGCGCAGCCAAAAATGGCCAGTTTTGGCCCGTTTTGGCCAGTTTTTGGCCTGTTTTTGCGTTGCGCGGTGACCATCTTGAGCGGAGCAAAATGTCAGCCATCTCAGCACCCTGGAACCCCCCGGGTGGCACAGGGCTGGATGGGGCTTTCGTATAGCAGGGACGGTGATGCCTCTCGCTTCGCTCGCTGTCCGCCGCTCGCTGCTCGCTCGCGCAGCCAAAAATGGCCAGTTTTGGCCCGTTTTTGGGCCGTTTTGGCCTGTTTTTGGGCTGTTCTTGCGTCGCGCGGTGACCGTCGTGAGCGGAGCAAAATGTCAGCCATCTCAGCACCCTGGAACCCCCCGGGTGGCACAGGGCTGGATGGGGCTTTCGTATAGCAGGGACGGTGCTGCCTCTCGCTTCGCTCGCTGTCCGCCGCTCGCCGCTCGCTCGCGCAGCCAAAAATGGCCAGTTTTGTCCCGTTTTTGGGCCGTTTTGGCCTGTTTTTGGGCTGTTCTTGCGTCGCGCGGTGACCGTCGTGAGCGGAGCAAAATGTCAGCCATCTCAGCACCCTGGAACCCCCCGGGTGGCACAGGGCTGGATGGGGCTTTCGTATAGCAGGGACGGTGCTGCCTCTCGCTTCGCTCGCTGTCCGCCGCTCGCCGCTCGCTCGCGCAGCCAAAAATGGCCAGTTTTGGCCCGTTTTTGGGCCGTTTTGGCCAGTTTTTGGCCTGTTCTTGCGTCGCGCGGTGACCGTCGTGAGCGGAGCAAAATGTCAGCCATCTCAGCACCCTGGAACCCCCCGGGTGGCACAGGGCTGGATGGGGCTTTCGTATAGCAGGGACGGTGCTGCCTCTCGCTTCGCTCGCTGTTCGCCGCTCGCCGCTCGCTCGCGCAGCCAAAAATGGCCAGTTTTGGCCCGTTTTGGCCAGTTTTTGGCCTGTTTTTGCGTTGCGCGGTGACCATCTTGAGCGGAGCAAAATGTCAGCCATCTCAGCACCCTGGAACCCCCCGGGTGGCACAGGGCTGGATGGGGCTTTCGTATAGCAGGGACGGTGATGCCTCTCGCTTCGCTCGCTGTCCGCCGCTCGCTGCTCGCTCGCGCAGCCAAAAATGGCCAGTTTTGGCCCGTTTTTGGGCCGTTTTGGCCTGTTTTTGGCCTGTTCTTGCGTCGCGCGGTGACCGTCGTGAGCGGAGCAAAATGTCAGCCATCTCAGCACCCTGGAACCCCCCGGGTGGCACAGGGCTGGATGGGGCTTTCGTATAGCAGGGACGGTGCTGCCTCTCGCTTAGCTCGCTGTCCGCCGCTCGCCGCTCGCTCGCGCAGCCAAAAATGGCCAGTTTTGTCCCGTTTTTGGGCCGTTTTGGCCTGTTTTTGGGCTGTTCTTGCGTCGCGCGGTGACCGTCGTGAGCGGAGCAAAATGTCAGCCATCTCAGCACCCTGGAACCCCCCGGGTGGCACAGGGCTGGATGGGGCTTTCGTATAGCAGGGATGGTGCTGCCTCTCGCTTCGCTCGTTGTCCGCCGCTCGCCGCTCGCTCGCGCAGCCAAAAATGGCCAGTTTTGGCCCGTTTTTGGGCCGTTTTGGCCAGTTTTTGGCCTGTTCTTGCGTCGCGCGGTGACCGTCGTGAGCGGAGCAAAATGTCAGCCATCTCAGCACCCTGGAACCCCCCGGGTGGCACAGGGCTGGATGGGGCTTTCGTATAGCAGGGACGGTGCTGCCTCTCGCTTCGCTCGCTGTCCGCCGCTCGCCGCTCGCTCGCGCAGCCAAAAATGGCCAGTTTTGGCCCGTTTTGGCCAGTTTTTGGCCTGTTTTTGCGTTGCGCGGTGACCATCTTGAGCGGAGCAAAATGTCAGCCATCTCAGCACCCTGGAACCCCCCGGGTGGCACAGGGCTGGATGGGGCTTTCGTATAGCAGGGACGGTGATGCCTCTCGCTTCGCTCGCTGTCCGCCGCTCGCTGCTCGCTCGCGCAGCCAAAAATGGCCAGTTTTGGCCCGTTTTTGGGCCGTTTTGGCCTGTTTTTGGGCTGTTCTTGCGTCGCGCGGTGACCGTCGTGAGCGGAGCAAAATGTCAGCCATCTCAGCACCCTGGAACCCCCCGGGTGGCACAGGGCTGGATGGGGCTTTCGTATAGCAGGGACGGTGCTGCCTCTCGCT
>NW_027020354.1:62500-65000 GCF_036884655.1 Musa acuminata AAA Group
ACCCCCCGGGTGGCACAGGGCTGGATGGGGCTTTCGTATAGCAGGGACGGTGATGCCTCTCGCTTCGCTCGCTGTCCGCCGCTCGCTGCTCGCTCGCGCAGCCAAAAATGGCCAGTTTTGGCCCGTTTTTGGGCCGTTTTGGCCTGTTTTTGGGCTGTTCTTGCGTCGCGCGGTGACCGTCGTGAGCGGAGCAAAATGTCAGCCATCTCAGCACCCTGGAACCCCCCGGGTGGCACAGGGCTGGATGGGGCTTTCGTATAGCAGGGACGGTGCTGCCTCTCGCTTCGCTCGCTGTCCGCCGCTCGCCGCTCGCTCGCGCAGCCAAAAATGGCCAGTTTTGTCCCGTTTTTGGGCCGTTTTGGCCTGTTTTTGGGCTGTTCTTGCGTCGCGCGGTGACCGTCGTGAGCGGAGCAAAATGTCAGCCATCTCAGCACCCTGGAACCCCCCGGGTGGCACAGGGCTGGATGGGGCTTTCGTATAGCAGGGACGGTGCTGCCTCTCGCTTCGCTCGCTGTCCGCCGCTCGCCGCTCGCTCGCGCAGCCAAAAATGGCCAGTTTTGGCCCGTTTTTGGGCCGTTTTGGCCAGTTTTTGGCCTGTTCTTGCGTCGCGCGGTGACCGTCGTGAGCGGAGCAAAATGTCAGCCATCTCAGCACCCTGGAACCCCCCGGGTGGCACAGGGCTGGATGGGGCTTTCGTATAGCAGGGACGGTGCTGCCTCTCGCTTCGCTCGCTGTTCGCCGCTCGCCGCTCGCTCGCGCAGCCAAAAATGGCCAGTTTTGGCCCGTTTTGGCCAGTTTTTGGCCTGTTTTTGCGTTGCGCGGTGACCATCTTGAGCGGAGCAAAATGTCAGCCATCTCAGCACCCTGGAACCCCCCGGGTGGCACAGGGCTGGATGGGGCTTTCGTATAGCAGGGACGGTGATGCCTCTCGCTTCGCTCGCTGTCCGCCGCTCGCTGCTCGCTCGCGCAGCCAAAAATGGCCAGTTTTGGCCCGTTTTTGGGCCGTTTTGGCCTGTTTTTGGCCTGTTCTTGCGTCGCGCGGTGACCGTCGTGAGCGGAGCAAAATGTCAGCCATCTCAGCACCCTGGAACCCCCCGGGTGGCACAGGGCTGGATGGGGCTTTCGTATAGCAGGGACGGTGCTGCCTCTCGCTTAGCTCGCTGTCCGCCGCTCGCCGCTCGCTCGCGCAGCCAAAAATGGCCAGTTTTGTCCCGTTTTTGGGCCGTTTTGGCCTGTTTTTGGGCTGTTCTTGCGTCGCGCGGTGACCGTCGTGAGCGGAGCAAAATGTCAGCCATCTCAGCACCCTGGAACCCCCCGGGTGGCACAGGGCTGGATGGGGCTTTCGTATAGCAGGGATGGTGCTGCCTCTCGCTTCGCTCGTTGTCCGCCGCTCGCCGCTCGCTCGCGCAGCCAAAAATGGCCAGTTTTGGCCCGTTTTTGGGCCGTTTTGGCCAGTTTTTGGCCTGTTCTTGCGTCGCGCGGTGACCGTCGTGAGCGGAGCAAAATGTCAGCCATCTCAGCACCCTGGAACCCCCCGGGTGGCACAGGGCTGGATGGGGCTTTCGTATAGCAGGGACGGTGCTGCCTCTCGCTTCGCTCGCTGTCCGCCGCTCGCCGCTCGCTCGCGCAGCCAAAAATGGCCAGTTTTGGCCCGTTTTGGCCAGTTTTTGGCCTGTTTTTGCGTTGCGCGGTGACCATCTTGAGCGGAGCAAAATGTCAGCCATCTCAGCACCCTGGAACCCCCCGGGTGGCACAGGGCTGGATGGGGCTTTCGTATAGCAGGGACGGTGATGCCTCTCGCTTCGCTCGCTGTCCGCCGCTCGCTGCTCGCTCGCGCAGCCAAAAATGGCCAGTTTTGGCCCGTTTTTGGGCCGTTTTGGCCTGTTTTTGGGCTGTTCTTGCGTCGCGCGGTGACCGTCGTGAGCGGAGCAAAATGTCAGCCATCTCAGCACCCTGGAACCCCCCGGGTGGCACAGGGCTGGATGGGGCTTTCGTATAGCAGGGACGGTGCTGCCTCTCGCTTAGCTCGCTGTCCGCCGCTCTCCGCTCGCTCGCGCAGCCAAAAATGGCCAGTTTTGGCCCGTTTTTGGGCCGTTTTGGCCTGTTTTTGGGCTGTTCTTGCGTCGCGCGGTGACCGTCGTGAGCGGAGCAAAATGTCAGCCATCTCAGCACCCTGGAACCCCCCGGGTGGCACAGGGCTGGATGGGGCTTTCGTATAGCAGGGACGGTGCTGCCTCTCGCTTCGCTCGCTGTTCGCCGCTCGCTCGCGCAGCCAAAAATGGCCAGTTTTGGCCCGTTTTTGGGCCGTTTTGGCAAGTTTTTGGCCTGTTCTTGCGTTGCGCGGTGACCGTCGTGAGCGGAGCAAAATGTCAGCCATCTCAGCACCCTGGAACCCCCCGGGTGGCACAGGGCTGGATGGGGCTTTCGTATAGCAGGGACTGTGCTGCCTCTCGCTTTGCTTGCTGTCCGTCGCTCGCCGCTTGCTCGCGCAGCCAAAAAT
>NW_027020354.1:95000-97500 GCF_036884655.1 Musa acuminata AAA Group
TCCCGTTTTTGGGCCGTTTTGGCCAGTTTTTGGCCTGTTCTTGCGTCGCGCGGTGACCGTCGTGAGCGGAGCAAAATGTCAGCCATCTCAGCACCCTGGAACCCCCCGGGTGGCACAGGGCTGGATGGGGCTTTCGTATAGCAGGGACGGTGCTGCCTCTCGCTTCGCTCGCTGTCCGCCGCTCGCCGCTCGCTCGCGCAGCCAAAAATGGCCAGTTTTGGCCCGTTTTTGGGCCGTTTTGGCCAGTTTTTGGCCTGTTCTTGCGTCGCGCGGTGACCGTCGTGAGCGGAGCAAAATGTCAGCCATCTCAGCACCCTGGAACCCCCCGGGTGGCACAGGGCTGGATGGGGCTTTCGTATAGCAGGGACGGTGCTGCCTCTCGCTTCGCTCGCTGTTCGCCGCTCGCCGCTCGCTCGCGCAGCCAAAAATGGCCAGTTTTGGCCCGTTTTGGCCAGTTTTTGGCCTGTTTTTGCGTTGCGCGGTGACCATCTTGAGCGGAGCAAAATGTCAGCCATCTCAGCACCCTGGAACCCCCCGGGTGGCACAGGGCTGGATGGGGCTTTCGTATAGCAGGGACGGTGATGCCTCTCGCTTCGCTCGCTGTCCGCCGCTCGCTGCTCGCTCGCGCAGCCAAAAATGGCCAGTTTTGGCCCGTTTTTGGGCCGTTTTGGCCTGTTTTTGGGCTGTTCTTGCGTCGCGCGGTGACCGTCGTGAGCGGAGCAAAATGTCAGCCATCTCAGCACCCTGGAACCCCCCGGGTGGCACAGGGCTGGATGGGGCTTTCGTATAGCAGGGACGGTGCTGCCTCTCGCTTCGCTCGCTGTCCGCCGCTCGCCGCTCGCTCGCGCAGCCAAAAATGGCCAGTTTTGTCCCGTTTTTGGGCCGTTTTGGCCTGTTTTTGGGCTGTTCTTGCGTCGCGCGGTGACCGTCGTGAGCGGAGCAAAATGTCAGCCATCTCAGCACCCTGGAACCCCCCGGGTGGCACAGGGCTGGATGGGGCTTTCGTATAGCAGGGACGGTGCTGCCTCTCGCTTCGCTCGCTGTCCGCCGCTCGCCGCTCGCTCGCGCAGCCAAAAATGGCCAGTTTTGGCCCGTTTTTGGGCCGTTTTGGCCAGTTTTTGGCCTGTTCTTGCGTCGCGCGGTGACCGTCGTGAGCGGAGCAAAATGTCAGCCATCTCAGCACCCTGGAACCCCCCGGGTGGCACAGGGCTGGATGGGGCTTTCGTATAGCAGGGACGGTGCTGCCTCTCGCTTCGCTCGCTGTTCGCCGCTCGCCGCTCGCTCGCGCAGCCAAAAATGGCCAGTTTTGGCCCGTTTTGGCCAGTTTTTGGCCTGTTTTTGCGTTGCGCGGTGACCATCTTGAGCGGAGCAAAATGTCAGCCATCTCAGCACCCTGGAACCCCCCGGGTGGCACAGGGCTGGATGGGGCTTTCGTATAGCAGGGACGGTGATGCCTCTCGCTTCGCTCGCTGTCCGCCGCTCGCTGCTCGCTCGCGCAGCCAAAAATGGCCAGTTTTGGCCCGTTTTTGGGCCGTTTTGGCCTGTTTTTGGCCTGTTCTTGCGTCGCGCGGTGACCGTCGTGAGCGGAGCAAAATGTCAGCCATCTCAGCACCCTGGAACCCCCCGGGTGGCACAGGGCTGGATGGGGCTTTCGTATAGCAGGGACGGTGCTGCCTCTCGCTTAGCTCGCTGTCCGCCGCTCGCCGCTCGCTCGCGCAGCCAAAAATGGCCAGTTTTGTCCCGTTTTTGGGCCGTTTTGGCCTGTTTTTGGGCTGTTCTTGCGTCGCGCGGTGACCGTCGTGAGCGGAGCAAAATGTCAGCCATCTCAGCACCCTGGAACCCCCCGGGTGGCACAGGGCTGGATGGGGCTTTCGTATAGCAGGGATGGTGCTGCCTCTCGCTTCGCTCGTTGTCCGCCGCTCGCCGCTCGCTCGCGCAGCCAAAAATGGCCAGTTTTGGCCCGTTTTTGGGCCGTTTTGGCCAGTTTTTGGCCTGTTCTTGCGTCGCGCGGTGACCGTCGTGAGCGGAGCAAAATGTCAGCCATCTCAGCACCCTGGAACCCCCCGGGTGGCACAGGGCTGGATGGGGCTTTCGTATAGCAGGGACGGTGCTGCCTCTCGCTTCGCTCGCTGTCCGCCGCTCGCCGCTCGCTCGCGCAGCCAAAAATGGCCAGTTTTGGCCCGTTTTGGCCAGTTTTTGGCCTGTTTTTGCGTTGCGCGGTGACCATCTTGAGCGGAGCAAAATGTCAGCCATCTCAGCACCCTGGAACCCCCCGGGTGGCACAGGGCTGGATGGGGCTTTCGTATAGCAGGGACGGTGATGCCTCTCGCTTCGCTCGCTGTCCGCCGCTCGCTGCTCGCTCGCGCAGCCAAAAATGGCCAGTTTTGGCCCGTTTTTGGGCCGTTTTGGCCTGTTTTTGGGCTGTTCTTGCGTCGCGCGGTGACCGTCGTGAGCGGAGCAAAATGTCAGCCATCTCAGCACCCTGGAACCCCCCGGGTGG
>NW_027020354.1:117500-120000 GCF_036884655.1 Musa acuminata AAA Group
GTTGCGCGGTGACCATCTTGAGCGGAGCAAAATGTCAGCCATCTCAGCACCCTGGAACCCCCCGGGTGGCACAGGGCTGGATGGGGCTTTCGTATAGCAGGGACGGTGATGCCTCTCGCTTCGCTCGCTGTCCGCCGCTCGCTGCTCGCTCGCGCAGCCAAAAATGGCCAGTTTTGGCCCGTTTTTGGGCCGTTTTGGCCTGTTTTTGGGCTGTTCTTGCGTCGCGCGGTGACCGTCGTGAGCGGAGCAAAATGTCAGCCATCTCAGCACCCTGGAACCCCCCGGGTGGCACAGGGCTGGATGGGGCTTTCGTATAGCAGGGACGGTGCTGCCTCTCGCTTCGCTCGCTGTCCGCCGCTCGCCGCTCGCTCGCGCAGCCAAAAATGGCCAGTTTTGTCCCGTTTTTGGGCCGTTTTGGCCTGTTTTTGGGCTGTTCTTGCGTCGCGCGGTGACCGTCGTGAGCGGAGCAAAATGTCAGCCATCTCAGCACCCTGGAACCCCCCGGGTGGCACAGGGCTGGATGGGGCTTTCGTATAGCAGGGACGGTGCTGCCTCTCGCTTCGCTCGCTGTCCGCCGCTCGCCGCTCGCTCGCGCAGCCAAAAATGGCCAGTTTTGGCCCGTTTTTGGGCCGTTTTGGCCAGTTTTTGGCCTGTTCTTGCGTCGCGCGGTGACCGTCGTGAGCGGAGCAAAATGTCAGCCATCTCAGCACCCTGGAACCCCCCGGGTGGCACAGGGCTGGATGGGGCTTTCGTATAGCAGGGACGGTGCTGCCTCTCGCTTCGCTCGCTGTTCGCCGCTCGCCGCTCGCTCGCGCAGCCAAAAATGGCCAGTTTTGGCCCGTTTTGGCCAGTTTTTGGCCTGTTTTTGCGTTGCGCGGTGACCATCTTGAGCGGAGCAAAATGTCAGCCATCTCAGCACCCTGGAACCCCCCGGGTGGCACAGGGCTGGATGGGGCTTTCGTATAGCAGGGACGGTGATGCCTCTCGCTTCGCTCGCTGTCCGCCGCTCGCTGCTCGCTCGCGCAGCCAAAAATGGCCAGTTTTGGCCCGTTTTTGGGCCGTTTTGGCCTGTTTTTGGCCTGTTCTTGCGTCGCGCGGTGACCGTCGTGAGCGGAGCAAAATGTCAGCCATCTCAGCACCCTGGAACCCCCCGGGTGGCACAGGGCTGGATGGGGCTTTCGTATAGCAGGGACGGTGCTGCCTCTCGCTTAGCTCGCTGTCCGCCGCTCGCCGCTCGCTCGCGCAGCCAAAAATGGCCAGTTTTGTCCCGTTTTTGGGCCGTTTTGGCCTGTTTTTGGGCTGTTCTTGCGTCGCGCGGTGACCGTCGTGAGCGGAGCAAAATGTCAGCCATCTCAGCACCCTGGAACCCCCCGGGTGGCACAGGGCTGGATGGGGCTTTCGTATAGCAGGGATGGTGCTGCCTCTCGCTTCGCTCGTTGTCCGCCGCTCGCCGCTCGCTCGCGCAGCCAAAAATGGCCAGTTTTGGCCCGTTTTTGGGCCGTTTTGGCCAGTTTTTGGCCTGTTCTTGCGTCGCGCGGTGACCGTCGTGAGTGGAGCAAAATGTCAGCCATCTCAGCACCCTGGAACCCCCCGGGTGGCACAGGGCTGGATGGGGCTTTCGTATAGCAGGGACGGTGCTGCCTCTCGCTTCGCTCGCTGTCCGCCGCTCGCCGCTCGCTCGCGCAGCCAAAAATGGCCAGTTTTGGCCCGTTTTGGCCAGTTTTTGGCCTGTTTTTGCGTTGCGCGGTGACCATCTTGAGCGGAGCAAAATGTCAGCCATCTCAGCACCCTGGAACCCCCCGGGTGGCACAGGGCTGGATGGGGCTTTCGTATAGCAGGGACGGTGATGCCTCTCGCTTCGCTCGCTGTCCGCCGCTCGCTGCTCGCTCGCGCAGCCAAAAATGGCCAGTTTTGGCCCGTTTTTGGGCCGTTTTGGCCTGTTTTTGGGCTGTTCTTGCGTCGCGCGGTGACCGTCGTGAGCGGAGCAAAATGTCAGCCATCTCAGCACCCTGGAACCCCCCGGGTGGCACAGGGCTGGATGGGGCTTTCGTATAGCAGGGACGGTGCTGCCTCTCGCTTAGCTCGCTGTCCGCCGCTCTCCGCTCGCTCGCGCAGCCAAAAATGGCCAGTTTTGGCCCGTTTTTGGGCCGTTTTGGCCTGTTTTTGGGCTGTTCTTGCGTCGCGCGGTGACCGTCGTGAGCGGAGCAAAATGTCAGCCATCTCAGCACCCTGGAACCCCCCGGGTGGCACAGGGCTGGATGGGGCTTTCGTATAGCAGGGACGGTGCTGCCTCTCGCTTCGCTCGCTGTTCGCCGCTCGCTCGCGCAGCCAAAAATGGCCAGTTTTGGCCCGTTTTTGGGCCGTTTTGGCAAGTTTTTGGCCTGTTCTTGCGTTGCGCGGTGACCGTCGTGAGCGGAGCAAAATGTCAGCCATCTCAGCACCCTGGAACCCCCCGGGTGGCACAGGGCTGGATGGGGCTTTCGTATAGCAGGGACTGTGC
>NW_027020354.1:150000-152500 GCF_036884655.1 Musa acuminata AAA Group
CGCTCGCTGTCCGCCGCTCGCCGCTCCCTCGCGCAGCCAAAAATGGCCAGTTTTGTCCCGTTTTTGGGCCGTTTTGGCCAGTTTTTGGCCTGTTCTTGCGTCGCGCGGTGACCGTCGTGAGCGGAGCAAAATGTCAGCCATCTCAGCACCCTGGAACCCCCCGGGTGGCACAGGGCTGGATGGGGCTTTCGTATAGCAGGGACGGTGCTGCCTCTCGCTTCGCTCGCTGTCCGCCGCTCGCCGCTCGCTCGCGCAGCCAAAAATGGCCAGTTTTGGCCCGTTTTTGGGCCGTTTTGGCCAGTTTTTGGCCTGTTCTTGCGTCGCGCGGTGACCGTCGTGAGCGGAGCAAAATGTCAGCCATCTCAGCACCCTGGAACCCCCCGGGTGGCACAGGGCTGGATGGGGCTTTCGTATAGCAGGGACGGTGCTGCCTCTCGCTTCGCTCGCTGTTCGCCGCTCGCCGCTCGCTCGCGCAGCCAAAAATGGCCAGTTTTGGCCCGTTTTGGCCAGTTTTTGGCCTGTTTTTGCGTTGCGCGGTGACCATCTTGAGCGGAGCAAAATGTCAGCCATCTCAGCACCCTGGAACCCCCCGGGTGGCACAGGGCTGGATGGGGCTTTCGTATAGCAGGGACGGTGATGCCTCTCGCTTCGCTCGCTGTCCGCCGCTCGCTGCTCGCTCGCGCAGCCAAAAATGGCCAGTTTTGGCCCGTTTTTGGGCCGTTTTGGCCTGTTTTTGGGCTGTTCTTGCGTCGCGCGGTGACCGTCGTGAGCGGAGCAAAATGTCAGCCATCTCAGCACCCTGGAACCCCCCGGGTGGCACAGGGCTGGATGGGGCTTTCGTATAGCAGGGACGGTGCTGCCTCTCGCTTCGCTCGCTGTCCGCCGCTCGCCGCTCGCTCGCGCAGCCAAAAATGGCCAGTTTTGTCCCGTTTTTGGGCCGTTTTGGCCTGTTTTTGGGCTGTTCTTGCGTCGCGCGGTGACCGTCGTGAGCGGAGCAAAATGTCAGCCATCTCAGCACCCTGGAACCCCCCGGGTGGCACAGGGCTGGATGGGGCTTTCGTATAGCAGGGACGGTGCTGCCTCTCGCTTCGCTCGCTGTCCGCCGCTCGCCGCTCGCTCGCGCAGCCAAAAATGGCCAGTTTTGGCCCGTTTTTGGGCCGTTTTGGCCAGTTTTTGGCCTGTTCTTGCGTCGCGCGGTGACCGTCGTGAGCGGAGCAAAATGTCAGCCATCTCAGCACCCTGGAACCCCCCGGGTGGCACAGGGCTGGATGGGGCTTTCGTATAGCAGGGACGGTGCTGCCTCTCGCTTCGCTCGCTGTTCGCCGCTCGCTGCTCGCTCGCGCAGCCAAAAATGGCCAGTTTTGGCCCGTTTTGGCCAGTTTTTGGCCTGTTTTTGCGTTGCGCGGTGACCATCTTGAGCGGAGCAAAATGTCAGCCATCTCAGCACCCTGGAACCCCCCGGGTGGCACAGGGCTGGATGGGGCTTTCGTATAGCAGGGACGGTGATGCCTCTCGCTTCGCTCGCTGTCCGCCGCTCGCTGCTCGCTCGCGCAGCCAAAAATGGCCAGTTTTGGCCCGTTTTTGGGCCGTTTTGGCCTGTTTTTGGCCTGTTCTTGCGTCGCGCGGTGACCGTCGTGAGCGGAGCAAAATGTCAGCCATCTCAGCACCCTGGAACCCCCCGGGTGGCACAGGGCTGGATGGGGCTTTCGTATAGCAGGGACGGTGCTGCCTCTCGCTTAGCTCGCTGTCCGCCGCTCGCCGCTCGCTCGCGCAGCCAAAAATGGCCAGTTTTGTCCCGTTTTTGGGCCGTTTTGGCCTGTTTTTGGGCTGTTCTTGCGTCGCGCGGTGACCGTCGTGAGCGGAGCAAAATGTCAGCCATCTCAGCACCCTGGAACCCCCCGGGTGGCACAGGGCTGGATGGGGCTTTCGTATAGCAGGGATGGTGCTGCCTCTCGCTTCGCTCGTTGTCCGCCGCTCGCCGCTCGCTCGCGCAGCCAAAAATGGCCAGTTTTGGCCCGTTTTTGGGCCGTTTTGGCCAGTTTTTGGCCTGTTCTTGC
The DNA here is from genome assembly GCF_036884655.1 of Musa acuminata AAA Group. Lineage (NCBI taxonomy): Eukaryota > Viridiplantae > Streptophyta > Magnoliopsida > Zingiberales > Musaceae > Musa > Musa acuminata. Next base: position 152,058 of record NW_027020354.1, read on the forward strand.
GTCGCGCGGTGACCGTCGTGAGCGGAGCAAAATGTCAGCCATCTCAGCACCCTGGAACCCCCCGGGTGGCACAGGGCTGGATGGGGCTTTCGTATAGCAGGGACGGTGCTGCCTCTCGCTTCGCTCGCTGTCCGCCGCTCGCCGCTCGCTCGCGCAGCCAAAAATGGCCAGTTTTGGCCCGTTTTGGCCAGTTTTTGGCCTGTTTTTGCGTTGCGCGGTGACCATCTTGAGCGGAGCAAAATGTCAGCCATCTCAGCACCCTGGAACCCCCCGGGTGGCACAGGGCTGGATGGGGCTTTCGTATAGCAGGGACGGTGATGCCTCTCGCTTCGCTCGCTGTCCGCCGCTCGCTGCTCGCTCGCGCAGCCAAAAATGGCCAGTTTTGGCCCGTTTTTGGGCCGTTTTGGCCTGTTTTTGGGCTGTTCTTGCGTCGCGCGGTGACC
>NW_027020354.1:172500-175000 GCF_036884655.1 Musa acuminata AAA Group
GGCCAGTTTTGGCCCGTTTTGGCCAGTTTTTGGCCTGTTTTTGCGTTGCGCGGTGACCATCTTGAGCGGAGCAAAATGTCAGCCATCTCAGCACCCTGGAACCCCCCGGGTGGCACAGGGCTGGATGGGGCTTTCGTATAGCAGGGACGGTGATGCCTCTCGCTTCGCTCGCTGTCCGCCGCTCGCTGCTCGCTCGCGCAGCCAAAAATGGCCAGTTTTGGCCCGTTTTTGGGCCGTTTTGGCCTGTTTTTGGGCTGTTCTTGCGTCGCGCGGTGACCGTCGTGAGCGGAGCAAAATGTCAGCCATCTCAGCACCCTGGAACCCCCCGGGTGGCACAGGGCTGGATGGGGCTTTCGTATAGCAGGGACGGTGCTGCCTCTCGCTTCGCTCGCTGTCCGCCGCTCGCCGCTCGCTCGCGCAGCCAAAAATGGCCAGTTTTGTCCCGTTTTTGGGCCGTTTTGGCCTGTTTTTGGGCTGTTCTTGCGTCGCGCGGTGACCGTCGTGAGCGGAGCAAAATGTCAGCCATCTCAGCACCCTGGAACCCCCCGGGTGGCACAGGGCTGGATGGGGCTTTCGTATAGCAGGGACGGTGCTGCCTCTCGCTTCGCTCGCTGTCCGCCGCTCGCCGCTCGCTCGCGCAGCCAAAAATGGCCAGTTTTGGCCCGTTTTTGGGCCGTTTTGGCCAGTTTTTGGCCTGTTCTTGCGTCGCGCGGTGACCGTCGTGAGCGGAGCAAAATGTCAGCCATCTCAGCACCCTGGAACCCCCCGGGTGGCACAGGGCTGGATGGGGCTTTCGTATAGCAGGGACGGTGCTGCCTCTCGCTTCGCTCGCTGTTCGCCGCTCGCCGCTCGCTCGCGCAGCCAAAAATGGCCAGTTTTGGCCCGTTTTGGCCAGTTTTTGGCCTGTTTTTGCGTTGCGCGGTGACCATCTTGAGCGGAGCAAAATGTCAGCCATCTCAGCACCCTGGAACCCCCCGGGTGGCACAGGGCTGGATGGGGCTTTCGTATAGCAGGGACGGTGATGCCTCTCGCTTCGCTCGCTGTCCGCCGCTCGCTGCTCGCTCGCGCAGCCAAAAATGGCCAGTTTTGGCCCGTTTTTGGGCCGTTTTGGCCTGTTTTTGGCCTGTTCTTGCGTCGCGCGGTGACCGTCGTGAGCGGAGCAAAATGTCAGCCATCTCAGCACCCTGGAACCCCCCGGGTGGCACAGGGCTGGATGGGGCTTTCGTATAGCAGGGACGGTGCTGCCTCTCGCTTAGCTCGCTGTCCGCCGCTCGCCGCTCGCTCGCGCAGCCAAAAATGGCCAGTTTTGTCCCGTTTTTGGGCCGTTTTGGCCTGTTTTTGGGCTGTTCTTGCGTCGCGCGGTGACCGTCGTGAGCGGAGCAAAATGTCAGCCATCTCAGCACCCTGGAACCCCCCGGGTGGCACAGGGCTGGATGGGGCTTTCGTATAGCAGGGATGGTGCTGCCTCTCGCTTCGCTCGTTGTCCGCCGCTCGCCGCTCGCTCGCGCAGCCAAAAATGGCCAGTTTTGGCCCGTTTTTGGGCCGTTTTGGCCAGTTTTTGGCCTGTTCTTGCGTCGCGCGGTGACCGTCGTGAGCGGAGCAAAATGTCAGCCATCTCAGCACCCTGGAACCCCCCGGGTGGCACAGGGCTGGATGGGGCTTTCGTATAGCAGGGACGGTGCTGCCTCTCGCTTCGCTCGCTGTCCGCCGCTCGCCGCTCGCTCGCGCAGCCAAAAATGGCCAGTTTTGGCCCGTTTTGGCCAGTTTTTGGCCTGTTTTTGCGTTGCGCGGTGACCATCTTGAGCGGAGCAAAATGTCAGCCATCTCAGCACCCTGGAACCCCCCGGGTGGCACAGGGCTGGATGGGGCTTTCGTATAGCAGGGACGGTGATGCCTCTCGCTTCGCTCGCTGTCCGCCGCTCGCTGCTCGCTCGCGCAGCCAAAAATGGCCAGTTTTGGCCCGTTTTTGGGCCGTTTTGGCCTGTTTTTGGGCTGTTCTTGCGTCGCGCGGTGACCGTCGTGAGCGGAGCAAAATGTCAGCCATCTCAGCACCCTGGAACCCCCCGGGTGGCACAGGGCTGGATGGGGCTTTCGTATAGCAGGGACGGTGCTGCCTCTCGCTTAGCTCGCTGTCCGCCGCTCTCCGCTCGCTCGCGCAGCCAAAAATGGCCAGTTTTGGCCCGTTTTTGGGCCGTTTTGGCCTGTTTTTGGGCTGTTCTTGCGTCGCGCGGTGACCGTCGTGAGCGGAGCAAAATGTCAGCCATCTCAGCACCCTGGAACCCCCCGGGTGGCACAGGGCTGGATGGGGCTTTCGTATAGCAGGGACGGTGCTGCCTCTCGCTTCGCTCGCTGTTCGCCGCTCGCTCGCGCAGCCAAAAATGGCCAGTTTTGGCCCGTTTTTGGGCCGTTTTGGCAAGTTTTTGGCCTGTTCTTGCGTTGCGCGGTGACCGTCGTGAGCGGAGCAAAATGTCAGCCATCTCAGCACCCTGGAACCCCCCGG
>NW_027020354.1:205000-206505 GCF_036884655.1 Musa acuminata AAA Group
GGCACAGGGCTGGATGGGGCTTTCGTATAGCAGGGACGGTGCTGCCTCTCGCTTCGCTCGCTGTCCGCCGCTCGCCGCTCCCTCGCGCAGCCAAAAATGGCCAGTTTTGTCCCGTTTTTGGGCCGTTTTGGCCAGTTTTTGGCCTGTTCTTGCGTCGCGCGGTGACCGTCGTGAGCGGAGCAAAATGTCAGCCATCTCAGCACCCTGGAACCCCCCGGGTGGCACAGGGCTGGATGGGGCTTTCGTATAGCAGGGACGGTGCTGCCTCTCGCTTCGCTCGCTGTCCGCCGCTCGCCGCTCGCTCGCGCAGCCAAAAATGGCCAGTTTTGGCCCGTTTTTGGGCCGTTTTGGCCAGTTTTTGGCCTGTTCTTGCGTCGCGCGGTGACCGTCGTGAGCGGAGCAAAATGTCAGCCATCTCAGCACCCTGGAACCCCCCGGGTGGCACAGGGCTGGATGGGGCTTTCGTATAGCAGGGACGGTGCTGCCTCTCGCTTCGCTCGCTGTTCGCCGCTCGCCGCTCGCTCGCGCAGCCAAAAATGGCCAGTTTTGGCCCGTTTTGGCCAGTTTTTGGCCTGTTTTTGCGTTGCGCGGTGACCATCTTGAGCGGAGCAAAATGTCAGCCATCTCAGCACCCTGGAACCCCCCGGGTGGCACAGGGCTGGATGGGGCTTTCGTATAGCAGGGACGGTGATGCCTCTCGCTTCGCTCGCTGTCCGCCGCTCGCTGCTCGCTCGCGCAGCCAAAAATGGCCAGTTTTGGCCCGTTTTTGGGCCGTTTTGGCCTGTTTTTGGGCTGTTCTTGCGTCGCGCGGTGACCGTCGTGAGCGGAGCAAAATGTCAGCCATCTCAGCACCCTGGAACCCCCCGGGTGGCACAGGGCTGGATGGGGCTTTCGTATAGCAGGGACGGTGCTGCCTCTCGCTTCGCTCGCTGTCCGCCGCTCGCCGCTCGCTCGCGCAGCCAAAAATGGCCAGTTTTGTCCCGTTTTTGGGCCGTTTTGGCCTGTTTTTGGGCTGTTCTTGCGTCGCGCGGTGACCGTCGTGAGCGGAGCAAAATGTCAGCCATCTCAGCACCCTGGAACCCCCCGGGTGGCACAGGGCTGGATGGGGCTTTCGTATAGCAGGGACGGTGCTGCCTCTCGCTTCGCTCGCTGTCCGCCGCTCGCCGCTCGCTCGCGCAGCCAAAAATGGCCAGTTTTGGCCCGTTTTTGGGCCGTTTTGGCCAGTTTTTGGCCTGTTCTTGCGTCGCGCGGTGACCGTCGTGAGCGGAGCAAAATGTCAGCCATCTCAGCACCCTGGAACCCCCCGGGTGGCACAGGGCTGGATGGGGCTTTCGTATAGCAGGGACGGTGCTGCCTCTCGCTTCGCTCGCTGTTCGCCGCTCGCCGCTCGCTCGCGCAGCCAAAAATGGCCAGTTTTGGCCCGTTTTGGCCAGTTTTTGGCCTGTTTTTGCGTTGCGCGGTGACCATCTTGAGCGGAGCAAAATGTCAGCCATCTCAGCACCCTG
>NW_027020355.1:2500-7500 GCF_036884655.1 Musa acuminata AAA Group
CGTCAGCCATCTCAGCACCCTGGAACCCCCCGGGTGGCACAGGGCTGGATGGGGCTTTCGTATAGCAGGGACGGTGCTGCCTCTCGCTTCGCTCGCTGTCCGCCGCTCGCCGCTCGCTCGTGCAGCCAAAAATGGCCAGTTTTGGCCCGTTTTTGGGCCGTTTTGGCCAGTTTTTGGCCTGTTCTTGCATTGCGCGGTGACCGTCGAGAGCGGAGCAAAACGTCAGCCATCTCAGCACCCTGGAACCCCCCGGGTGGCACAGGGCTGGATGGGGCTTTCGTATAGCAGGGACGGTGCTGCCTCTCGCTTCGCTCGCTGTCCGCCGCTCGCCGCTCGCTCGTGCAGCCAAAAATGGCCAGTTTTGGCCCGTTTTTGGGCCGTTTTGGCCAGTTTTTGGCCTGTTCTTGCATTGCGCGGTGACCGTCGAGAGCGGAGCAAAACGTCAGCCATCTCAGCACCCTGGAACCCCCCGGGTGGCACAGGGCTGGATGGGGCTTTCGTATAGCAGGGACGGTGCTGCCTCTCGCTTCGCTCGCTGTCCGCCGCTCGCCGCTCGCTCGTGCAGCCAAAAATGGCCAGTTTTGGCCCGTTTTTGGGCCGTTTTGGCCAGTTTTTGGCCTGTTCTTGCATTGCGCGGTGACCGTCGAGAGCGGAGCAAAACGTCAGCCATCTCAGCACCCTGGAACCCCCCGGGTGGCACAGGGCTGGATGGGGCTTTCGTATAGCAGGGACGGTGCTGCCTCTCGCTTCGCTCGCTGTCCGCCGCTCGCCGCTCGCTCGTGCAGCCAAAAATGGCCAGTTTTGGCCCGTTTTTGGGCCGTTTTGGCCAGTTTTTGGCCTGTTCTTGCATTGCGCGGTGACCGTCGAGAGCGGAGCAAAACGTCAGCCATCTCAGCACCCTGGAACCCCCCGGGTGGCACAGGGCTGGATGGGGCTTTCGTATAGCAGGGACGGTGCTGCCTCTCGCTTCGCTCGCTGTCCGCCGCTCGCCGCTCGCTCGTGCAGCCAAAAATGGCCAGTTTTGGCCCGTTTTTGGGCCGTTTTGGCCAGTTTTTGGCCTGTTCTTGCATTGCGCGGTGACCGTCGAGAGCGGAGCAAAACGTCAGCCATCTCAGCACCCTGGAACCCCCCGGGTGGCACAGGGCTGGATGGGGCTTTCGTATAGCAGGGACGGTGCTGCCTCTCGCTTCGCTCGCTGTCCGCCGCTCGCCGCTCGCTCGTGCAGCCAAAAATGGCCAGTTTTGGCCCGTTTTTGGGCCGTTTTGGCCAGTTTTTGGCCTGTTCTTGCATTGCGCGGTGACCGTCGAGAGCGGAGCAAAACGTCAGCCATCTCAGCACCCTGGAACCCCCCGGGTGGCACAGGGCTGGATGGGGCTTTCGTATAGCAGGGACGGTGCTGCCTCTCGCTTCGCTCGCTGTCCGCCGCTCGCCGCTCGCTCGTGCAGCCAAAAATGGCCAGTTTTGGCCCGTTTTTGGGCCGTTTTGGCCAGTTTTTGGCCTGTTCTTGCATTGCGCGGTGACCGTCGAGAGCGGAGCAAAACGTCAGCCATCTCAGCACCCTGGAACCCCCCGGGTGGCACAGGGCTGGATGGGGCTTTCGTATAGCAGGGACGGTGCTGCCTCTCGCTTCGCTCGCTGTCCGCCGCTCGCCGCTCGCTCGTGCAGCCAAAAATGGCCAGTTTTGGCCCGTTTTTGGGCCGTTTTGGCCAGTTTTTGGCCTGTTCTTGCATTGCGCGGTGACCGTCGAGAGCGGAGCAAAACGTCAGCCATCTCAGCACCCTGGAACCCCCCGGGTGGCACAGGGCTGGATGGGGCTTTCGTATAGCAGGGACGGTGCTGCCTCTCGCTTCGCTCGCTGTCCGCCGCTCGCCGCTCGCTCGCGCAGCCAAAAATGGCCAGTTTTGGCCCGTTTTTGGGCCGTTTTGGCCAGTTTTTGGCCTGTTCTTGCATTGCGCGGTGACCGTCGAGAGCGGAGCAAAACGTCAGCCATCTCAGCACCCTGGAACCCCCCGGGTGGCACAGGGCTGGATGGGGCTTTCGTATAGCAGGGACGGTGCTGCCTCTCGCTTCGCTCGCTGTCCGCCGCTCGCCGCTCGCTCGTGCAGCCAAAAATGGCCAGTTTTGGCCCGTTTTTGGGCCGTTTTGGCCAGTTTTTGGCCTGTTCTTGCATTGCGCGGTGACCGTCGAGAGCGGAGCAAAACGTCAGCCATCTCAGCACCCTGGAACCCCCCGGGTGGCACAGGGCTGGATGGGGCTTTCGTATAGCAGGGACGGTGCTGCCTCTCGCTTCGCTCGCTGTCCGCCGCTCGCCGCTCGCTCGTGCAGCCAAAAATGGCCAGTTTTGGCCCGTTTTTGGGCCGTTTTGGCCAGTTTTTGGCCTGTTCTTGCATTGCGCGGTGACCGTCGAGAGCGGAGCAAAACGTCAGCCATCTCAGCACCCTGGAACCCCCCGGGTGGCACAGGGCTGGATGGGGCTTTCGTATAGCAGGGACGGTGCTGCCTCTCGCTTCGCTCGCTGTCCGCCGCTCGCCGCTCGCTCGTGCAGCCAAAAATGGCCAGTTTTGGCCCGTTTTTGGGCCGTTTTGGCCAGTTTTTGGCCTGTTCTTGCATTGCGCGGTGACCGTCGAGAGCGGAGCAAAACGTCAGCCATCTCAGCACCCTGGAACCCCCCGGGTGGCACAGGGCTGGATGGGGCTTTCGTATAGCAGGGACGGTGCTGCCTCTCGCTTCGCTCGCTGTCCGCCGCTCGCCGCTCGCTCGCGCAGCCAAAAATGGCCAGTTTTGGCCCGTTTTTGGGCCGTTTTGGCCAGTTTTTGGCCTGTTCTTGCATTGCGCGGTGACCGTCGAGAGCGGAGCAAAACGTCAGCCATCTCAGCACCCTGGAACCCCCCGGGTGGCACAGGGCTGGATGGGGCTTTCGTATAGCAGGGACGGTGCTGCCTCTCGCTTCGCTCGCTGTCCGCCGCTCGCCGCTCGCTCGTGCAGCCAAAAATGGCCAGTTTTGGCCCGTTTTTGGGCCGTTTTGGCCAGTTTTTGGCCTGTTCTTGCATTGCGCGGTGACCGTCGAGAGCGGAGCAAAACGTCAGCCATCTCAGCACCCTGGAACCCCCCGGGTGGCACAGGGCTGGATGGGGCTTTCGTATAGCAGGGACGGTGCTGCCTCTCGCTTCGCTCGCTGTCCGCCGCTCGCCGCTCGCTCGTGCAGCCAAAAATGGCCAGTTTTGGCCCGTTTTTGGGCCGTTTTGGCCAGTTTTTGGCCTGTTCTTGCATTGCGCGGTGACCGTCGAGAGCGGAGCAAAACGTCAGCCATCTCAGCACCCTGGAACCCCCCGGGTGGCACAGGGCTGGATGGGGCTTTCGTATAGCAGGGACGGTGCTGCCTCTCGCTTCGCTCGCTGTCCGCCGCTCGCCGCTCGCTCGTGCAGCCAAAAATGGCCAGTTTTGGCCCGTTTTTGGGCCGTTTTGGCCAGTTTTTGGCCTGTTCTTGCATTGCGCGGTGACCGTCGAGAGCGGAGCAAAACGTCAGCCATCTCAGCACCCTGGAACCCCCCGGGTGGCACAGGGCTGGATGGGGCTTTCGTATAGCAGGGACGGTGCTGCCTCTCGCTTCGCTCGCTGTCCGCCGCTCGCCGCTCGCTCGCGCAGCCAAAAATGGCCAGTTTTGGCCCGTTTTTGGGCCGTTTTGGCCAGTTTTTGGCCTGTTCTTGCATTGCGCGGTGACCGTCGAGAGCGGAGCAAAACGTCAGCCATCTCAGCACCCTGGAACCCCCCGGGTGGCACAGGGCTGGATGGGGCTTTCGTATAGCAGGGACGTTGCTGCCTCTCGCTTCGCTCGCTGTCCGCCGCTCGCCGCTCGCGCAGCCAAAAATGGCCAGTTTTGGCCCGTTTTTGGGCCGTTTTGGCCAGTTTTTGGCCTGTTCTTGCATTGCGCGGTGACCGTCGAGAGCGGAGCAAAACGTCAGCCATCTCAGCACCCTGGAACCCCCCGGGTGGCACAGGGCTGGATGGGGCTTTCGTATAGCAGGGACGGTGCTGCCTCTCGCTTCGCTCGCTGTTCGCCGCTCGCCGCTCGCTCGCGCAGCCAAAAATGGCCAGTTTTGGCCCGTTTTTGGGCTGTTTTGGCCAGTTTTTGGCCTGTTCTTGCGTGGTGCGGTGACCGTCGTGAGCGGAGCAAAACGTCAGCCATCTCAGCACCCTGGAACCCCCCGGGTGGCACAGGGCTGGATGGGGCTTTCGTATAGCAGGGACGGTGCTGCCTCTCGCTTCGCTCGCTGTTCGCCGCTCGCCGCTCGCTCGCGCAGCCAAAAATGGCCAGTTTTGGCCCGTTTTTGGGCTGTTTTGGCCTGTTTTTGGGCTGTTCTTGTGTGGCGCGGTGACCGTCGTGAGCGGAGCAAAATGTCAGCCATCTCAGCACCCTGGAACCCCCCGGGTGGCACAGGGCTGGATGGGGCTTTCGTATAGCAGGGACGGTGCTGCCTCGCGCTTCGCTCGCTGTTCGCCGCTCTCCGCTCGCTCGCGCAGCAAAAAATGGCCAGTTTTGGCCCGTTTTTGGGCTGTTTTGGCCAGTTTTTGGCCTGTTCTTGCGTGCCGCGGCGACCGTCGTGAGCGGAGCAAAACGTCAGCCATCTCAGCACCCTGGAACCCCCCGGGTGGCACAGGGCTGGATGGGGCTTTCGTATAGCAGGGACGGTGCTGCCTCTCGCTTCGCTCGCTGTCCGCCGCTCGCTGCTCGCTCGCGCAGCCAAAAATGGCCAGTTTTGGCCCGTTTTTGGGCTGTTTTGGCCTGTTTTTGGGCTGTTCTTGTGTGCCGCGGCGACCGTCGTGAGCGGAGCAAAATGTCAGCCATCTCAGCACCCTGGAACCCCCCGGGTGGCACAGGGCTGGATGGGGCTTTCGTATAGCAGGGACGGTGCTGCCTCTCGCTTCGCTCGCTGTCCGCCGCTCGCCGCTCGCTCGCGCAGCCAAAAATGGCCAGTTTTGGCCCGTTTTTGGGCCGTTTT
>NW_027020355.1:17500-20000 GCF_036884655.1 Musa acuminata AAA Group
TTGGCCTGTTCTTGCATTGCGCGGTGACCGTCGAGAGCGGAGCAAAACGTCAGCCATCTCAGCACCCTGGAACCCCCCGGGTGGCACAGGGCTGGATGGGGCTTTCGTATAGCAGGGACGGTGCTGCCTCTCGCTTCGCTCGCTGTCCGCCGCTCGCCGCTCGCTCGTGCAGCCAAAAATGGCCAGTTTTGGCCCGTTTTTGGGCCGTTTTGGCCAGTTTTTGGCCTGTTCTTGCATTGCGCGGTGACCGTCGAGAGCGGAGCAAAACGTCAGCCATCTCAGCACCCTGGAACCCCCCGGGTGGCACAGGGCTGGATGGGGCTTTCGTATAGCAGGGACGGTGCTGCCTCTCGCTTCGCTCGCTGTCCGCCGCTCGCCGCTCGCTCGTGCAGCCAAAAATGGCCAGTTTTGGCCCGTTTTTGGGCCGTTTTGGCCAGTTTTTGGCCTGTTCTTGCATTGCGCGGTGACCGTCGAGAGCGGAGCAAAACGTCAGCCATCTCAGCACCCTGGAACCCCCCGGGTGGCACAGGGCTGGATGGGGCTTTCGTATAGCAGGGACGGTGCTGCCTCTCGCTTCGCTCGCTGTCCGCCGCTCGCCGCTCGCTCGTGCAGCCAAAAATGGCCAGTTTTGGCCCGTTTTTGGGCCGTTTTGGCCAGTTTTTGGCCTGTTCTTGCATTGCGCGGTGACCGTCGAGAGCGGAGCAAAACGTCAGCCATCTCAGCACCCTGGAACCCCCCGGGTGGCACAGGGCTGGATGGGGCTTTCGTATAGCAGGGACGGTGCTGCCTCTCGCTTCGCTCGCTGTCCGCCGCTCGCCGCTCGCTCGCGCAGCCAAAAATGGCCAGTTTTGGCCCGTTTTTGGGCCGTTTTGGCCAGTTTTTGGCCTGTTCTTGCATTGCGCGGTGACCGTCGAGAGCGGAGCAAAACGTCAGCCATCTCAGCACCCTGGAACCCCCCGGGTGGCACAGGGCTGGATGGGGCTTTCGTATAGCAGGGACGGTGCTGCCTCTCGCTTCGCTCGCTGTCCGCCGCTCGCCGCTCGCTCGTGCAGCCAAAAATGGCCAGTTTTGGCCCGTTTTTGGGCCGTTTTGGCCAGTTTTTGGCCTGTTCTTGCATTGCGCGGTGACCGTCGAGAGCGGAGCAAAACGTCAGCCATCTCAGCACCCTGGAACCCCCCGGGTGGCACAGGGCTGGATGGGGCTTTCGTATAGCAGGGACGGTGCTGCCTCTCGCTTCGCTCGCTGTCCGCCGCTCGCCGCTCGCTCGTGCAGCCAAAAATGGCCAGTTTTGGCCCGTTTTTGGGCCGTTTTGGCCAGTTTTTGGCCTGTTCTTGCATTGCGCGGTGACCGTCGAGAGCGGAGCAAAACGTCAGCCATCTCAGCACCCTGGAACCCCCCGGGTGGCACAGGGCTGGATGGGGCTTTCGTATAGCAGGGACGGTGCTGCCTCTCGCTTCGCTCGCTGTCCGCCGCTCGCCGCTCGCTCGTGCAGCCAAAAATGGCCAGTTTTGGCCCGTTTTTGGGCCGTTTTGGCCAGTTTTTGGCCTGTTCTTGCATTGCGCGGTGACCGTCGAGAGCGGAGCAAAACGTCAGCCATCTCAGCACCCTGGAACCCCCCGGGTGGCACAGGGCTGGATGGGGCTTTCGTATAGCAGGGACGGTGCTGCCTCTCGCTTCGCTCGCTGTCCGCCGCTCGCCGCTCGCTCGCGCAGCCAAAAATGGCCAGTTTTGGCCCGTTTTTGGGCCGTTTTGGCCAGTTTTTGGCCTGTTCTTGCATTGCGCGGTGACCGTCGAGAGCGGAGCAAAACGTCAGCCATCTCAGCACCCTGGAACCCCCCGGGTGGCACAGGGCTGGATGGGGCTTTCGTATAGCAGGGACGGTGCTGCCTCTCGCTTCGCTCGCTGTCCGCCGCTCGCCGCTCGCTCGTGCAGCCAAAAATGGCCAGTTTTGGCCCGTTTTTGGGCCGTTTTGGCCAGTTTTTGGCCTGTTCTTGCATTGCGCGGTGACCGTCGAGAGCGGAGCAAAACGTCAGCCATCTCAGCACCCTGGAACCCCCCGGGTGGCACAGGGCTGGATGGGGCTTTCGTATAGCAGGGACGGTGCTGCCTCTCGCTTCGCTCGCTGTCCGCCGCTCGCCGCTCGCTCGTGCAGCCAAAAATGGCCAGTTTTGGCCCGTTTTTGGGCCGTTTTGGCCAGTTTTTGGCCTGTTCTTGCATTGCGCGGTGACCGTCGAGAGCGGAGCAAAACGTCAGCCATCTCAGCACCCTGGAACCCCCCGGGTGGCACAGGGCTGGATGGGGCTTTCGTATAGCAGGGACGGTGCTGCCTCTCGCTTCGCTCGCTGTCCGCCGCTCGCCGCTCGCTCGTGCAGCCAAAAATGGCCAGTTTTGGCCCGTTTTTGGGCCGTTTTGGCCAGTTTTTGGCCTGTTCTTGCATTGCGCGGTGACCGTCGAGAGCGGAGCAAAACGTCAGCCATCTCAGCACCCTGGAACCCCCCGG
>NW_027020355.1:30000-35000 GCF_036884655.1 Musa acuminata AAA Group
ATGGGGCTTTCGTATAGCAGGGACGGTGCTGCCTCACGCTTCGCTCGCTGTTCGCCGCTCGCCGCTCGCTCGCGCAGCCAAAAATGACCAGTTTTGGCCCGTTTTTGGGCTGTTTTGGCCTGTTTATGGTCCGTTCTTGCGTGGTGCGGTGACCGTCGTGAGCGGAGCAAAACGTCAGCCATCTCAGCACCCTGGAACCCCCCGGGTGGCACAGGGCTGGATGGGGCTTTCGTATATAGCAGGGACGGTGCTGCCTCTCGCTTCGCTCGCTGTCCGCCGCTCGCCGCTCGCTCGCGCAGCCAAAAATGGCCAGTTTTGGCCCGTTTTTGGGCCGTTTTGGCCAGTTTTTGGCCTGTTCTTGCATTGCGCGGTGACCGTCGAGAGCGGAGCAAAACGTCAGCCATCTCAGCACCCTGGAACCCCCCGGGTGGCACAGGGCTGGATGGGGCTTTCGTATAGCAGGGACGGTGCTGCCTCTCGCTTCGCTCGCTGTCCGCCGCTCGCCGCTCGCTCGTGCAGCCAAAAATGGCCAGTTTTGGCCCGTTTTTGGGCCGTTTTGGCCAGTTTTTGGCCTGTTCTTGCATTGCGCGGTGACCGTCGAGAGCGGAGCAAAACGTCAGCCATCTCAGCACCCTGGAACCCCCCGGGTGGCACAGGGCTGGATGGGGCTTTCGTATAGCAGGGACGGTGCTGCCTCTCGCTTCGCTCGCTGTCCGCCGCTCGCCGCTCGCTCGTGCAGCCAAAAATGGCCAGTTTTGGCCCGTTTTTGGGCCGTTTTGGCCAGTTTTTGGCCTGTTCTTGCATTGCGCGGTGACCGTCGAGAGCGGAGCAAAACGTCAGCCATCTCAGCACCCTGGAACCCCCCGGGTGGCACAGGGCTGGATGGGGCTTTCGTATAGCAGGGACGGTGCTGCCTCTCGCTTCGCTCGCTGTCCGCCGCTCGCCGCTCGCTCGTGCAGCCAAAAATGGCCAGTTTTGGCCCGTTTTTGGGCCGTTTTGGCCAGTTTTTGGCCTGTTCTTGCATTGCGCGGTGACCGTCGAGAGCGGAGCAAAACGTCAGCCATCTCAGCACCCTGGAACCCCCCGGGTGGCACAGGGCTGGATGGGGCTTTCGTATAGCAGGGACGGTGCTGCCTCTCGCTTCGCTCGCTGTCCGCCGCTCGCCGCTCGCTCGTGCAGCCAAAAATGGCCAGTTTTGGCCCGTTTTTGGGCCGTTTTGGCCAGTTTTTGGCCTGTTCTTGCATTGCGCGGTGACCGTCGAGAGCGGAGCAAAACGTCAGCCATCTCAGCACCCTGGAACCCCCCGGGTGGCACAGGGCTGGATGGGGCTTTCGTATAGCAGGGACGGTGCTGCCTCTCGCTTCGCTCGCTGTCCGCCGCTCGCCGCTCGCTCGTGCAGCCAAAAATGGCCAGTTTTGGCCCGTTTTTGGGCCGTTTTGGCCAGTTTTTGGCCTGTTCTTGCATTGCGCGGTGACCGTCGAGAGCGGAGCAAAACGTCAGCCATCTCAGCACCCTGGAACCCCCCGGGTGGCACAGGGCTGGATGGGGCTTTCGTATAGCAGGGACGGTGCTGCCTCTCGCTTCGCTCGCTGTCCGCCGCTCGCCGCTCGCTCGTGCAGCCAAAAATGGCCAGTTTTGGCCCGTTTTTGGGCCGTTTTGGCCAGTTTTTGGCCTGTTCTTGCATTGCGCGGTGACCGTCGAGAGCGGAGCAAAACGTCAGCCATCTCAGCACCCTGGAACCCCCCGGGTGGCACAGGGCTGGATGGGGCTTTCGTATAGCAGGGACGGTGCTGCCTCTCGCTTCGCTCGCTGTCCGCCGCTCGCCGCTCGCTCGTGCAGCCAAAAATGGCCAGTTTTGGCCCGTTTTTGGGCCGTTTTGGCCAGTTTTTGGCCTGTTCTTGCATTGCGCGGTGACCGTCGAGAGCGGAGCAAAACGTCAGCCATCTCAGCACCCTGGAACCCCCCGGGTGGCACAGGGCTGGATGGGGCTTTCGTATAGCAGGGACGGTGCTGCCTCTCGCTTCGCTCGCTGTCCGCCGCTCGCCGCTCGCTCGTGCAGCCAAAAATGGCCAGTTTTGGCCCGTTTTTGGGCCGTTTTGGCCAGTTTTTGGCCTGTTCTTGCATTGCGCGGTGACCGTCGAGAGCGGAGCAAAACGTCAGCCATCTCAGCACCCTGGAACCCCCCGGGTGGCACAGGGCTGGATGGGGCTTTCGTATAGCAGGGACGGTGCTGCCTCTCGCTTCGCTCGCTGTCCGCCGCTCGCCGCTCGCTCGCGCAGCCAAAAATGGCCAGTTTTGGCCCGTTTTTGGGCCGTTTTGGCCAGTTTTTGGCCTGTTCTTGCATTGCGCGGTGACCGTCGAGAGCGGAGCAAAACGTCAGCCATCTCAGCACCCTGGAACCCCCCGGGTGGCACAGGGCTGGATGGGGCTTTCGTATAGCAGGGACGGTGCTGCCTCTCGCTTTGCTCGCTGTCCGCCGCTCGCCGCTCGCTCGTGCAGCCAAAAATGGCCAGTTTTGGCCCGTTTTTGGGCCGTTTTGGCCAGTTTTTGGCCTGTTCTTGCATTGCGCGGTGACCGTCGAGAGCGGAGCAAAACGTCAGCCATCTCAGCACCCTGGAACCCCCCGGGTGGCACAGGGCTGGATGGGGCTTTCGTATAGCAGGGACGGTGCTGCCTCTCGCTTCGCTCGCTGTCCGCCGCTCGCCGCTCGCTCGTGCAGCCAAAAATGGCCAGTTTTGGCCCGTTTTTGGGCCGTTTTGGCCAGTTTTTGGCCTGTTCTTGCATTGCGCGGTGACCGTCGAGAGCGGAGCAAAACGTCAGCCATCTCAGCACCCTGGAACCCCCCGGGTGGCACAGGGCTGGATGGGGCTTTCGTATAGCAGGGACGGTGCTGCCTCTCGCTTCGCTCGCTGTCCGCCGCTCGCCGCTCGCTCGTGCAGCCAAAAATGGCCAGTTTTGGCCCGTTTTTGGGCCGTTTTGGCCAGTTTTTGGCCTGTTCTTGCATTGCGCGGTGACCGTCGAGAGCGGAGCAAAACGTCAGCCATCTCAGCACCCTGGAACCCCCCGGGTGGCACAGGGCTGGATGGGGCTTTCGTATAGCAGGGACGGTGCTGCCTCTCGCTTCGCTCGCTGTCCGCCGCTCGCCGCTCGCTCGCGCAGCCAAAAATGGCCAGTTTTGGCCCGTTTTTGGGCTGTTTTGGCCTGTTTTTGGTCCGTTCTTGCGTGGCACGGCGACCGTCGTGAGCGGAGCAAAACGTCAGCCATCTCAGCACCCTGGAACCCCCCGGGTGGCACAGGGCTGGATGGGGCTTTCGTATAGCAGGGACGGTGCTGCCTCTCGCTTCGCTCGCTGTTCGCCGCTCACCGCTCGCTCGCTCAGCCAAAAATGGCCAGTTTTGGCCCGTTTTTGGGCTGTTTTGGCCTGTTTTTGGTCCGTTCTTGCATGGCGCGGTGACCGTCGTGAGCGGAGCAAAACGTCAGCCATCTCAGCACCCTGGAACCCCCCGGGTGGCACAGGGCTGGATGGGGCTTTCGTATAGCAGGGACGGTGCTGCCTCACGCTTCGCTCGCTGTTCGCCGCTCGCCGCTCGCTCGCGCAGCCAAAAATGACCAGTTTTGGCCCGTTTTTGGGCTGTTTTGGCCTGTTTATGGTCCGTTCTTGCGTGGTGCGGTGACCGTCGTGAGCGGAGCAAAACGTCAGCCATCTCAGCACCCTGGAACCCCCCGGGTGGCACAGGGCTGGATGGGGCTTTCGTATATAGCAGGGACGGTGCTGCCTCTCGCTTCGCTCGCTGTCCGCCGCTCGCCGCTCGCTCGCGCAGCCAAAAATGGCCAGTTTTGGCCCGTTTTTGGGCCGTTTTGGCCAGTTTTTGGCCTGTTCTTGCATTGCGCGGTGACCGTCGAGAGCGGAGCAAAACGTCAGCCATCTCAGCACCCTGGAACCCCCCGGGTGGCACAGGGCTGGATGGGGCTTTCGTATAGCAGGGACGGTGCTGCCTCTCGCTTCGCTCGCTGTCCGCCGCTCGCCGCTCGCTCGTGCAGCCAAAAATGGCCAGTTTTGGCCCGTTTTTGGGCCGTTTTGGCCAGTTTTTGGCCTGTTCTTGCATTGCGCGGTGACCGTCGAGAGCGGAGCAAAACGTCAGCCATCTCAGCACCCTGGAACCCCCCGGGTGGCACAGGGCTGGATGGGGCTTTCGTATAGCAGGGACGGTGCTGCCTCTCGCTTCGCTCGCTGTCCGCCGCTCGCCGCTCGCTCGTGCAGCCAAAAATGGCCAGTTTTGGCCCGTTTTTGGGCCGTTTTGGCCAGTTTTTGGCCTGTTCTTGCATTGCGCGGTGACCGTCGAGAGCGGAGCAAAACGTCAGCCATCTCAGCACCCTGGAACCCCCCGGGTGGCACAGGGCTGGATGGGGCTTTCGTATAGCAGGGACGGTGCTGCCTCTCGCTTCGCTCGCTGTCCGCCGCTCGCCGCTCGCTCGTGCAGCCAAAAATGGCCAGTTTTGGCCCGTTTTTGGGCCGTTTTGGCCAGTTTTTGGCCTGTTCTTGCATTGCGCGGTGACCGTCGAGAGCGGAGCAAAACGTCAGCCATCTCAGCACCCTGGAACCCCCCGGGTGGCACAGGGCTGGATGGGGCTTTCGTATAGCAGGGACGGTGCTGCCTCTCGCTTCGCTCGCTGTCCGCCGCTCGCCGCTCGCTCGTGCAGCCAAAAATGGCCAGTTTTGGCCCGTTTTTGGGCCGTTTTGGCCAGTTTTTGGCCTGTTCTTGCATTGCGCGGTGACCGTCGAGAGCGGAGCAAAACGTCAGCCATCTCAGCACCCTGGAACCCCCCGGGTGGCACAGGGCTGGATGGGGCTTTCGTATAGCAGGGACGGTGCTGCCTCTCTCTTCGCTCGCTGTCCGCCGCTCGCCGCTCGCTCGTGCAGCCAAAAATGGCCAGTTTTGGCCCGTTTTTGGGCCGTTTTGGCCAGTTTTTGGCCTGTTCTTGCATTGCGCGGTGACCGT
>NW_027020355.1:45000-50000 GCF_036884655.1 Musa acuminata AAA Group
ACGTCAGCCATCTCAGCACCCTGGAACCCCCCGGGTGGCACAGGGCTGGATGGGGCTTTCGTATAGCAGGGACGGTGCTGCCTCTCGCTTCGCTCGCTGTTCGCCGCTCACCGCTCGCTCGCTCAGCCAAAAATGGCCAGTTTTGGCCCGTTTTTGGGCTGTTTTGGCCTGTTTTTGGTCCGTTCTTGCATGGCGCGGTGACCGTCGTGAGCGGAGCAAAACGTCAGCCATCTCAGCACCCTGGAACCCCCCGGGTGGCACAGGGCTGGATGGGGCTTTCGTATAGCAGGGACGGTGCTGCCTCACGCTTCGCTCGCTGTTCGCCGCTCGCCGCTCGCTCGCGCAGCCAAAAATGACCAGTTTTGGCCCGTTTTTGGGCTGTTTTGGCCTGTTTATGGTCCGTTCTTGCGTGGTGCGGTGACCGTCGTGAGCGGAGCAAAACGTCAGCCATCTCAGCACCCTGGAACCCCCCGGGTGGCACAGGGCTGGATGGGGCTTTCGTATATAGCAGGGACGGTGCTGCCTCTCGCTTCGCTCGCTGTCCGCCGCTCGCCGCTCGCTCGCGCAGCCAAAAATGGCCAGTTTTGGCCCGTTTTTGGGCCGTTTTGGCCAGTTTTTGGCCTGTTCTTGCATTGCGCGGTGACCGTCGAGAGCGGAGCAAAACGTCAGCCATCTCAGCACCCTGGAACCCCCCGGGTGGCACAGGGCTGGATGGGGCTTTCGTATAGCAGGGACGGTGCTGCCTCTCGCTTCGCTCGCTGTCCGCCGCTCGCCGCTCGCTCGTGCAGCCAAAAATGGCCAGTTTTGGCCCGTTTTTGGGCCGTTTTGGCCAGTTTTTGGCCTGTTCTTGCATTGCGCGGTGACCGTCGAGAGCGGAGCAAAACGTCAGCCATCTCAGCACCCTGGAACCCCCCGGGTGGCACAGGGCTGGATGGGGCTTTCGTATAGCAGGGACGGTGCTGCCTCTCGCTTCGCTCGCTGTCCGCCGCTCGCCGCTCGCTCGTGCAGCCAAAAATGGCCAGTTTTGGCCCGTTTTTGGGCCGTTTTGGCCAGTTTTTGGCCTGTTCTTGCATTGCGCGGTGACCGTCGAGAGCGGAGCAAAACGTCAGCCATCTCAGCACCCTGGAACCCCCCGGGTGGCACAGGGCTGGATGGGGCTTTCGTATAGCAGGGACGGTGCTGCCTCTCGCTTCGCTCGCTGTCCGCCGCTCGCCGCTCGCTCGTGCAGCCAAAAATGGCCAGTTTTGGCCCGTTTTTGGGCCGTTTTGGCCAGTTTTTGGCCTGTTCTTGCATTGCGCGGTGACCGTCGAGAGCGGAGCAAAACGTCAGCCATCTCAGCACCCTGGAACCCCCCGGGTGGCACAGGGCTGGATGGGGCTTTCGTATAGCAGGGACGGTGCTGCCTCTCGCTTCGCTCGCTGTCCGCCGCTCGCCGCTCGCTCGTGCAGCCAAAAATGGCCAGTTTTGGCCCGTTTTTGGGCCGTTTTGGCCAGTTTTTGGCCTGTTCTTGCATTGCGCGGTGACCGTCGAGAGCGGAGCAAAACGTCAGCCATCTCAGCACCCTGGAACCCCCCGGGTGGCACAGGGCTGGATGGGGCTTTCGTATAGCAGGGACGGTGCTGCCTCTCGCTTCGCTCGCTGTCCGCCGCTCGCCGCTCGCTCGTGCAGCCAAAAATGGCCAGTTTTGGCCCGTTTTTGGGCCGTTTTGGCCAGTTTTTGGCCTGTTCTTGCATTGCGCGGTGACCGTCGAGAGCGGAGCAAAACGTCAGCCATCTCAGCACCCTGGAACCCCCCGGGTGGCACAGGGCTGGATGGGGCTTTCGTATAGCAGGGACGGTGCTGCCTCTCGCTTCGCTCGCTGTCCGCCGCTCGCCGCTCGCTCGTGCAGCCAAAAATGGCCAGTTTTGGCCCGTTTTTGGGCCGTTTTGGCCAGTTTTTGGCCTGTTCTTGCATTGCGCGGTGACCGTCGAGAGCGGAGCAAAACGTCAGCCATCTCAGCACCCTGGAACCCCCCGGGTGGCACAGGGCTGGATGGGGCTTTCGTATAGCAGGGACGGTGCTGCCTCTCGCTTCGCTCGCTGTCCGCCGCTCGCCGCTCGCTCGCGCAGCCAAAAATGGCCAGTTTTGGCCCGTTTTTGGGCCGTTTTGGCCAGTTTTTGGCCTGTTCTTGCATTGCGCGGTGACCGTCGAGAGCGGAGCAAAACGTCAGCCATCTCAGCACCCTGGAACCCCCCGGGTGGCACAGGGCTGGATGGGGCTTTCGTATAGCAGGGACGGTGCTGCCTCTCGCTTCGCTCGCTGTCCGCCGCTCGCCGCTCGCTCGTGCAGCCAAAAATGGCCAGTTTTGGCCCGTTTTTGGGCCGTTTTGGCCAGTTTTTGGCCTGTTCTTGCATTGCGCGGTGACCGTCGAGAGCGGAGCAAAACGTCAGCCATCTCAGCACCCTGGAACCCCCCGGGTGGCACAGGGCTGGATGGGGCTTTCGTATAGCAGGGACGGTGCTGCCTCTCGCTTCGCTCGCTGTCCGCCGCTCGCCGCTCGCTCGTGCAGCCAAAAATGGCCAGTTTTGGCCCGTTTTTGGGCCGTTTTGGCCAGTTTTTGGCCTGTTCTTGCATTGCGCGGTGACCGTCGAGAGCGGAGCAAAACGTCAGCCATCTCAGCACCCTGGAACCCCCCGGGTGGCACAGGGCTGGATGGGGCTTTCGTATAGCAGGGACGGTGCTGCCTCTCGCTTCGCTCGCTGTCCGCCGCTCGCCGCTCGCTCGTGCAGCCAAAAATGGCCAGTTTTGGCCCGTTTTTGGGCCGTTTTGGCCAGTTTTTGGCCTGTTCTTGCATTGCGCGGTGACCGTCGAGAGCGGAGCAAAACGTCAGCCATCTCAGCACCCTGGAACCCCCCGGGTGGCACAGGGCTGGATGGGGCTTTCGTATAGCAGGGACGGTGCTGCCTCTCGCTTCGCTCGCTGTCCGCCGCTCGCCGCTCGCTCGCGCAGCCAAAAATGGCCAGTTTTGGCCCGTTTTTGGGCCGTTTTGGCCAGTTTTTGGCCTGTTCTTGCATTGCGCGGTGACCGTCGAGAGCGGAGCAAAACGTCAGCCATCTCAGCACCCTGGAACCCCCCGGGTGGCACAGGGCTGGATGGGGCTTTCGTATAGCAGGGACGGTGCTGCCTCTCGCTTCGCTCGCTGTCCGCCGCTCGCCGCTCGCTCGTGCAGCCAAAAATGGCCAGTTTTGGCCCGTTTTTGGGCCGTTTTGGCCAGTTTTTGGCCTGTTCTTGCATTGCGCGGTGACCGTCGAGAGCGGAGCAAAACGTCAGCCATCTCAGCACCCTGGAACCCCCCGGGTGGCACAGGGCTGGATGGGGCTTTCGTATAGCAGGGACGGTGCTGCCTCTCGCTTCGCTCGCTGTCCGCCGCTCGCCGCTCGCTCGTGCAGCCAAAAATGGCCAGTTTTGGCCCGTTTTTGGGCCGTTTTGGCCAGTTTTTGGCCTGTTCTTGCATTGCGCGGTGACCGTCGAGAGCGGAGCAAAACGTCAGCCATCTCAGCACCCTGGAACCCCCCGGGTGGCACAGGGCTGGATGGGGCTTTCGTATAGCAGGGACGGTGCTGCCTCTCGCTTCGCTCGCTGTCCGCCGCTCGCCGCTCGCTCGTGCAGCCAAAAATGGCCAGTTTTGGCCCGTTTTTGGGCCGTTTTGGCCAGTTTTTGGCCTGTTCTTGCATTGCGCGGTGACCGTCGAGAGCGGAGCAAAACGTCAGCCATCTCAGCACCCTGGAACCCCCCGGGTGGCACAGGGCTGGATGGGGCTTTCGTATAGCAGGGACGGTGCTGCCTCTCGCTTCGCTCGCTGTCCGCCGCTCGCCGCTCGCTCGCGCAGCCAAAAATGGCCAGTTTTGGCCCGTTTTTGGGCCGTTTTGGCCAGTTTTTGGCCTGTTCTTGCATTGCGCGGTGACCGTCGAGAGCGGAGCAAAACGTCAGCCATCTCAGCACCCTGGAACCCCCCGGGTGGCACAGGGCTGGATGGGGCTTTCGTATAGCAGGGACGGTGCTGCCTCTCGCTTCGCTCGCTGTCCGCCGCTCGCCGCTCGCTCGTGCAGCCAAAAATGGCCAGTTTTGGCCCGTTTTTGGGCCGTTTTGGCCAGTTTTTGGCCTGTTCTTGCATTGCGCGGTGACCGTCGAGAGCGGAGCAAAACGTCAGCCATCTCAGCACCCTGGAACCCCCCGGGTGGCACAGGGCTGGATGGGGCTTTCGTATAGCAGGGACGGTGCTGCCTCTCGCTTCGCTCGCTGTCCGCCGCTCGCCGCTCGCTCGTGCAGCCAAAAATGGCCAGTTTTGGCCCGTTTTTGGGCCGTTTTGGCCAGTTTTTGGCCTGTTCTTGCATTGCGCGGTGACCGTCGAGAGCGGAGCAAAACGTCAGCCATCTCAGCACCCTGGAACCCCCCGGGTGGCACAGGGCTGGATGGGGCTTTCGTATAGCAGGGACGGTGCTGCCTCTCGCTTCGCTCGCTGTCCGCCGCTCGCCGCTCGCTCGTGCAGCCAAAAATGGCCAGTTTTGGCCCGTTTTTGGGCCGTTTTGGCCAGTTTTTGGCCTGTTCTTGCATTGCGCGGTGACCGTCGAGAGCGGAGCAAAACGTCAGCCATCTCAGCACCCTGGAACCCCCCGGGTGGCACAGGGCTGGATGGGGCTTTCGTATAGCAGGGACGGTGCTGCCTCTCGCTTCGCTCGCTGTCCGCCGCTCGCCGCTCGCTCGCGCAGCCAAAAATGGCCAGTTTTGGCCCGTTTTTGGGCCGTTTTGGCCAGTTTTTGGCCTGTTCTTGCATTGCGCGGTGACCGTCGAGAGCGGAGCAAAACGTCAGCCATCTCAGCACCCTGGAACCCCCCGGGTGGCACAGGGCTGGATGGGGCTTTCGTATAGCAGGGACGGTGCTGCCTCTCGCTTCGCTCGCTGTCCGCCGCTCGCCGCTCGCGCAGCCAAAAATGGCCAGTTTTGGCCCGTTTTTGGGCCGT
>NW_027020355.1:60000-62500 GCF_036884655.1 Musa acuminata AAA Group
GTTTTTGGCCTGTTCTTGCATTGCGCGGTGACCGTCGAGAGCGGAGCAAAACGTCAGCCATCTCAGCACCCTGGAACCCCCCGGGTGGCACAGGGCTGGATGGGGCTTTCGTATAGCAGGGACGGTGCTGCCTCTCGCTTCGCTCGCTGTCCGCCGCTCGCCGCTCGCTCGTGCAGCCAAAAATGGCCAGTTTTGGCCCGTTTTTGGGCCGTTTTGGCCAGTTTTTGGCCTGTTCTTGCATTGCGCGGTGACCGTCGAGAGCGGAGCAAAACGTCAGCCATCTCAGCACCCTGGAACCCCCCGGGTGGCACAGGGCTGGATGGGGCTTTCGTATAGCAGGGACGGTGCTGCCTCTCGCTTCGCTCGCTGTCCGCCGCTCGCCGCTCGCTCGTGCAGCCAAAAATGGCCAGTTTTGGCCCGTTTTTGGGCCGTTTTGGCCAGTTTTTGGCCTGTTCTTGCATTGCGCGGTGACCGTCGAGAGCGGAGCAAAACGTCAGCCATCTCAGCACCCTGGAACCCCCCGGGTGGCACAGGGCTGGATGGGGCTTTCGTATAGCAGGGACGGTGCTGCCTCTCGCTTCGCTCGCTGTCCGCCGCTCGCCGCTCGCTCGTGCAGCCAAAAATGGCCAGTTTTGGCCCGTTTTTGGGCCGTTTTGGCCAGTTTTTGGCCTGTTCTTGCATTGCGCGGTGACCGTCGAGAGCGGAGCAAAACGTCAGCCATCTCAGCACCCTGGAACCCCCCGGGTGGCACAGGGCTGGATGGGGCTTTCGTATAGCAGGGACGGTGCTGCCTCTCGCTTCGCTCGCTGTCCGCCGCTCGCCGCTCGCTCGTGCAGCCAAAAATGGCCAGTTTTGGCCCGTTTTTGGGCCGTTTTGGCCAGTTTTTGGCCTGTTCTTGCATTGCGCGGTGACCGTCGAGAGCGGAGCAAAACGTCAGCCATCTCAGCACCCTGGAACCCCCCGGGTGGCACAGGGCTGGATGGGGCTTTCGTATAGCAGGGACGGTGCTGCCTCTCGCTTCGCTCGCTGTCCGCCGCTCGCCGCTCGCTCGCGCAGCCAAAAATGGCCAGTTTTGGCCCGTTTTTGGGCCGTTTTGGCCAGTTTTTGGCCTGTTCTTGCATTGCGCGGTGACCGTCGAGAGCGGAGCAAAACGTCAGCCATCTCAGCACCCTGGAACCCCCCGGGTGGCACAGGGCTGGATGGGGCTTTCGTATAGCAGGGACGGTGCTGCCTCTCGCTTCGCTCGCTGTCCGCCGCTCGCCGCTCGCGCAGCCAAAAATGGCCAGTTTTGGCCCGTTTTTGGGCCGTTTTGGCCAGTTTTTGGCCTGTTCTTGCATTGCGCGGTGACCGTCGAGAGCGGAGCAAAACGTCAGCCATCTCAGCACCCTGGAACCCCCCGGGTGGCACAGGGCTGGATGGGGCTTTCGTATAGCAGGGACGGTGCTGCCTCTCGCTTCGCTCGCTGTTCGCCGCTCGCCGCTCGCTCGCGCAGCCAAAAATGGCCAGTTTTGGCCCGTTTTTGGGCTGTTTTGGCCAGTTTTTGGCCTGTTCTTGCGTGGTGCGGTGACCGTCGTGAGCGGAGCAAAACGTCAGCCATCTCAGCACCCTGGAACCCCCCGGGTGGCACAGGGCTGGATGGGGCTTTCGTATAGCAGGGACGGTGCTGCCTCTCGCTTCGCTCGCTGTTCGCCGCTCGCCGCTCGCTCGCGCAGCCAAAAATGGCCAGTTTTGGCCCGTTTTTGGGCTGTTTTGGCCTGTTTTTGGGCTGTTCTTGTGTGGCGCGGTGACCGTCGTGAGCGGAGCAAAATGTCAGCCATCTCAGCACCCTGGAACCCCCCGGGTGGCACAGGGCTGGATGGGGCTTTCGTATAGCAGGGACGGTGCTGCCTCGCGCTTCGCTCGCTGTTCGCCGCTCTCCGCTCGCTCGCGCAGCAAAAAATGGCCAGTTTTGGCCCGTTTTTGGGCTGTTTTGGCCAGTTTTTGGCCTGTTCTTGCGTGCCGCGGCGACCGTCGTGAGCGGAGCAAAACGTCAGCCATCTCAGCACCCTGGAACCCCCCGGGTGGCACAGGGCTGGATGGGGCTTTCGTATAGCAGGGACGGTGCTGCCTCTCGCTTCGCTCGCTGTCCGCCGCTCGCTGCTCGCTCGCGCAGCCAAAAATGGCCAGTTTTGGCCCGTTTTTGGGCTGTTTTGGCCTGTTTTTGGGCTGTTCTTGTGTGCCGCGGCGACCGTCGTGAGCGGAGCAAAATGTCAGCCATCTCAGCACCCTGGAACCCCCCGGGTGGCACAGGGCTGGATGGGGCTTTCGTATAGCAGGGACGGTGCTGCCTCTCGCTTCGCTCGCTGTCCGCCGCTCGCCGCTCGCTCGCGCAGCCAAAAATGGCCAGTTTTGGCCCGTTTTTGGGCCGTTTTGGCCAGTTTTTGGCCTGTTCTTGCGTTGCGCGGTGACCGTCGAGAGCGGAGCAAAACGTCAGCCATCTCAGCACCCTGGAACCCCCCGG
>NW_027020355.1:82500-85000 GCF_036884655.1 Musa acuminata AAA Group
TCGTATATAGCAGGGACGGTGCTGCCTCTCGCTTCGCTCGCTGTCCGCCGCTCGCCGCTCGCTCGCGCAGCCAAAAATGGCCAGTTTTGGCCCGTTTTTGGGCCGTTTTGGCCAGTTTTTGGCCTGTTCTTGCATTGCGCGGTGACCGTCGAGAGCGGAGCAAAACGTCAGCCATCTCAGCACCCTGGAACCCCCCGGGTGGCACAGGGCTGGATGGGGCTTTCGTATAGCAGGGACGGTGCTGCCTCTCGCTTCGCTCGCTGTCCGCCGCTCGCCGCTCGCTCGTGCAGCCAAAAATGGCCAGTTTTGGCCCGTTTTTGGGCCGTTTTGGCCAGTTTTTGGCCTGTTCTTGCATTGCGCGGTGACCGTCGAGAGCGGAGCAAAACGTCAGCCATCTCAGCACCCTGGAACCCCCCGGGTGGCACAGGGCTGGATGGGGCTTTCGTATAGCAGGGACGGTGCTGCCTCTCGCTTCGCTCGCTGTCCGCCGCTCGCCGCTCGCTCGTGCAGCCAAAAATGGCCAGTTTTGGCCCGTTTTTGGGCCGTTTTGGCCAGTTTTTGGCCTGTTCTTGCATTGCGCGGTGACCGTCGAGAGCGGAGCAAAACGTCAGCCATCTCAGCACCCTGGAACCCCCCGGGTGGCACAGGGCTGGATGGGGCTTTCGTATAGCAGGGACGGTGCTGCCTCTCGCTTCGCTCGCTGTCCGCCGCTCGCCGCTCGCTCGTGCAGCCAAAAATGGCCAGTTTTGGCCCGTTTTTGGGCCGTTTTGGCCAGTTTTTGGCCTGTTCTTGCATTGCGCGGTGACCGTCGAGAGCGGAGCAAAACGTCAGCCATCTCAGCACCCTGGAACCCCCCGGGTGGCACAGGGCTGGATGGGGCTTTCGTATAGCAGGGACGGTGCTGCCTCTCGCTTCGCTCGCTGTCCGCCGCTCGCCGCTCGCTCGTGCAGCCAAAAATGGCCAGTTTTGGCCCGTTTTTGGGCCGTTTTGGCCAGTTTTTGGCCTGTTCTTGCATTGCGCGGTGACCGTCGAGAGCGGAGCAAAACGTCAGCCATCTCAGCACCCTGGAACCCCCCGGGTGGCACAGGGCTGGATGGGGCTTTCGTATAGCAGGGACGGTGCTGCCTCTCGCTTCGCTCGCTGTCCGCCGCTCGCCGCTCGCTCGCGCAGCCAAAAATGGCCAGTTTTGGCCCGTTTTTGGGCCGTTTTGGCCAGTTTTTGGCCTGTTCTTGCATTGCGCGGTGACCGTCGAGAGCGGAGCAAAACGTCAGCCATCTCAGCACCCTGGAACCCCCCGGGTGGCACAGGGCTGGATGGGGCTTTCGTATAGCAGGGACGGTGCTGCCTCTCGCTTCGCTCGCTGTCCGCCGCTCGCCGCTCGCGCAGCCAAAAATGGCCAGTTTTGGCCCGTTTTTGGGCCGTTTTGGCCAGTTTTTGGCCTGTTCTTGCATTGCGCGGTGACCGTCGAGAGCGGAGCAAAACGTCAGCCATCTCAGCACCCTGGAACCCCCCGGGTGGCACAGGGCTGGATGGGGCTTTCGTATAGCAGGGACGGTGCTGCCTCTCGCTTCGCTCGCTGTTCGCCGCTCGCCGCTCGCTCGCGCAGCCAAAAATGGCCAGTTTTGGCCCGTTTTTGGGCTGTTTTGGCCAGTTTTTGGCCTGTTCTTGCGTGGTGCGGTGACCGTCGTGAGCGGAGCAAAACGTCAGCCATCTCAGCACCCTGGAACCCCCCGGGTGGCACAGGGCTGGATGGGGCTTTCGTATAGCAGGGACGGTGCTGCCTCTCGCTTCGCTCGCTGTTCGCCGCTCGCCGCTCGCTCGCGCAGCCAAAAATGGCCAGTTTTGGCCCGTTTTTGGGCTGTTTTGGCCTGTTTTTGGGCTGTTCTTGTGTGGCGCGGTGACCGTCGTGAGCGGAGCAAAATGTCAGCCATCTCAGCACCCTGGAACCCCCCGGGTGGCACAGGGCTGGATGGGGCTTTCGTATAGCAGGGACGGTGCTGCCTCGCGCTTCGCTCGCTGTTCGCCGCTCTCCGCTCGCTCGCGCAGCAAAAAATGGCCAGTTTTGGCCCGTTTTTGGGCTGTTTTGGCCAGTTTTTGGCCTGTTCTTGCGTGCCGCGGCGACCGTCGTGAGCGGAGCAAAACGTCAGCCATCTCAGCACCCTGGAACCCCCCGGGTGGCACAGGGCTGGATGGGGCTTTCGTATAGCAGGGACGGTGCTGCCTCTCGCTTCGCTCGCTGTCCGCCGCTCGCTGCTCGCTCGCGCAGCCAAAAATGGCCAGTTTTGGCCCGTTTTTGGGCTGTTTTGGCCTGTTTTTGGGCTGTTCTTGTGTGCCGCGGCGACCGTCGTGAGCGGAGCAAAATGTCAGCCATCTCAGCACCCTGGAACCCCCCGGGTGGCACAGGGCTGGATGGGGCTTTCGTATAGCAGGGACGGTGCTGCCTCTCGCTTCGCTCGCTGTCCGCCGCTCGCCGCTCGCTCGCGCAGCCAAAAATGGCCAG
>NW_027020355.1:105000-107500 GCF_036884655.1 Musa acuminata AAA Group
TTGGCCTGTTTATGGTCCGTTCTTGCGTGGTGCGGTGACCGTCGTGAGCGGAGCAAAACGTCAGCCATCTCAGCACCCTGGAACCCCCCGGGTGGCACAGGGCTGGATGGGGCTTTCGTATATAGCAGGGACGGTGCTGCCTCTCGCTTCGCTCGCTGTCCGCCGCTCGCCGCTCGCTCGCGCAGCCAAAAATGGCCAGTTTTGGCCCGTTTTTGGGCCGTTTTGGCCAGTTTTTGGCCTGTTCTTGCATTGCGCGGTGACCGTCGAGAGCGGAGCAAAACGTCAGCCATCTCAGCACCCTGGAACCCCCCGGGTGGCACAGGGCTGGATGGGGCTTTCGTATAGCAGGGACGGTGCTGCCTCTCGCTTCGCTCGCTGTCCGCCGCTCGCCGCTCGCTCGTGCAGCCAAAAATGGCCAGTTTTGGCCCGTTTTTGGGCCGTTTTGGCCAGTTTTTGGCCTGTTCTTGCATTGCGCGGTGACCGTCGAGAGCGGAGCAAAACGTCAGCCATCTCAGCACCCTGGAACCCCCCGGGTGGCACAGGGCTGGATGGGGCTTTCGTATAGCAGGGACGGTGCTGCCTCTCGCTTCGCTCGCTGTCCGCCGCTCGCCGCTCGCTCGTGCAGCCAAAAATGGCCAGTTTTGGCCCGTTTTTGGGCCGTTTTGGCCAGTTTTTGGCCTGTTCTTGCATTGCGCGGTGACCGTCGAGAGCGGAGCAAAACGTCAGCCATCTCAGCACCCTGGAACCCCCCGGGTGGCACAGGGCTGGATGGGGCTTTCGTATAGCAGGGACGGTGCTGCCTCTCGCTTCGCTCGCTGTCCGCCGCTCGCCGCTCGCTCGTGCAGCCAAAAATGGCCAGTTTTGGCCCGTTTTTGGGCCGTTTTGGCCAGTTTTTGGCCTGTTCTTGCATTGCGCGGTGACCGTCGAGAGCGGAGCAAAACGTCAGCCATCTCAGCACCCTGGAACCCCCCGGGTGGCACAGGGCTGGATGGGGCTTTCGTATAGCAGGGACGGTGCTGCCTCTCGCTTCGCTCGCTGTCCGCCGCTCGCCGCTCGCTCGTGCAGCCAAAAATGGCCAGTTTTGGCCCGTTTTTGGGCCGTTTTGGCCAGTTTTTGGCCTGTTCTTGCATTGCGCGGTGACCGTCGAGAGCGGAGCAAAACGTCAGCCATCTCAGCACCCTGGAACCCCCCGGGTGGCACAGGGCTGGATGGGGCTTTCGTATAGCAGGGACGGTGCTGCCTCTCGCTTCGCTCGCTGTCCGCCGCTCGCCGCTCGCTCGCGCAGCCAAAAATGGCCAGTTTTGGCCCGTTTTTGGGCCGTTTTGGCCAGTTTTTGGCCTGTTCTTGCATTGCGCGGTGACCGTCGAGAGCGGAGCAAAACGTCAGCCATCTCAGCACCCTGGAACCCCCCGGGTGGCACAGGGCTGGATGGGGCTTTCGTATAGCAGGGACGGTGCTGCCTCTCGCTTCGCTCGCTGTCCGCCGCTCGCCGCTCGCGCAGCCAAAAATGGCCAGTTTTGGCCCGTTTTTGGGCCGTTTTGGCCAGTTTTTGGCCTGTTCTTGCATTGCGCGGTGACCGTCGAGAGCGGAGCAAAACGTCAGCCATCTCAGCACCCTGGAACCCCCCGGGTGGCACAGGGCTGGATGGGGCTTTCGTATAGCAGGGACGGTGCTGCCTCTCGCTTCGCTCGCTGTTCGCCGCTCGCCGCTCGCTCGCGCAGCCAAAAATGGCCAGTTTTGGCCCGTTTTTGGGCTGTTTTGGCCAGTTTTTGGCCTGTTCTTGCGTGGTGCGGTGACCGTCGTGAGCGGAGCAAAACGTCAGCCATCTCAGCACCCTGGAACCCCCCGGGTGGCACAGGGCTGGATGGGGCTTTCGTATAGCAGGGACGGTGCTGCCTCTCGCTTCGCTCGCTGTTCGCCGCTCGCCGCTCGCTCGCGCAGCCAAAAATGGCCAGTTTTGGCCCGTTTTTGGGCTGTTTTGGCCTGTTTTTGGGCTGTTCTTGTGTGGCGCGGTGACCGTCGTGAGCGGAGCAAAATGTCAGCCATCTCAGCACCCTGGAACCCCCCGGGTGGCACAGGGCTGGATGGGGCTTTCGTATAGCAGGGACGGTGCTGCCTCGCGCTTCGCTCGCTGTTCGCCGCTCTCCGCTCGCTCGCGCAGCAAAAAATGGCCAGTTTTGGCCCGTTTTTGGGCTGTTTTGGCCAGTTTTTGGCCTGTTCTTGCGTGCCGCGGCGACCGTCGTGAGCGGAGCAAAACGTCAGCCATCTCAGCACCCTGGAACCCCCCGGGTGGCACAGGGCTGGATGGGGCTTTCGTATAGCAGGGACGGTGCTGCCTCTCGCTTCGCTCGCTGTCCGCCGCTCGCTGCTCGCTCGCGCAGCCAAAAATGGCCAGTTTTGGCCCGTTTTTGGGCTGTTTTGGCCTGTTTTTGGGCTGTTCTTGTGTGCCGCGGCGACCGTCGTGAGCGGAGCAAAATGTCAGCCATCTCAGCACCCTGGA
>NW_027020355.1:127500-130000 GCF_036884655.1 Musa acuminata AAA Group
ATGGGGCTTTCGTATAGCAGGGACGGTGCTGCCTCACGCTTCGCTCGCTGTTCGCCGCTCGCCGCTCGCTCGCGCAGCCAAAAATGACCAGTTTTGGCCCGTTTTTGGGCTGTTTTGGCCTGTTTATGGTCCGTTCTTGCGTGGTGCGGTGACCGTCGTGAGCGGAGCAAAACGTCAGCCATCTCAGCACCCTGGAACCCCCCGGGTGGCACAGGGCTGGATGGGGCTTTCGTATATAGCAGGGACGGTGCTGCCTCTCGCTTCGCTCGCTGTCCGCCGCTCGCCGCTCGCTCGCGCAGCCAAAAATGGCCAGTTTTGGCCCGTTTTTGGGCCGTTTTGGCCAGTTTTTGGCCTGTTCTTGCATTGCGCGGTGACCGTCGAGAGCGGAGCAAAACGTCAGCCATCTCAGCACCCTGGAACCCCCCGGGTGGCACAGGGCTGGATGGGGCTTTCGTATAGCAGGGACGGTGCTGCCTCTCGCTTCGCTCGCTGTCCGCCGCTCGCCGCTCGCTCGTGCAGCCAAAAATGGCCAGTTTTGGCCCGTTTTTGGGCCGTTTTGGCCAGTTTTTGGCCTGTTCTTGCATTGCGCGGTGACCGTCGAGAGCGGAGCAAAACGTCAGCCATCTCAGCACCCTGGAACCCCCCGGGTGGCACAGGGCTGGATGGGGCTTTCGTATAGCAGGGACGGTGCTGCCTCTCGCTTCGCTCGCTGTCCGCCGCTCGCCGCTCGCTCGTGCAGCCAAAAATGGCCAGTTTTGGCCCGTTTTTGGGCCGTTTTGGCCAGTTTTTGGCCTGTTCTTGCATTGCGCGGTGACCGTCGAGAGCGGAGCAAAACGTCAGCCATCTCAGCACCCTGGAACCCCCCGGGTGGCACAGGGCTGGATGGGGCTTTCGTATAGCAGGGACGGTGCTGCCTCTCGCTTCGCTCGCTGTCCGCCGCTCGCCGCTCGCTCGTGCAGCCAAAAATGGCCAGTTTTGGCCCGTTTTTGGGCCGTTTTGGCCAGTTTTTGGCCTGTTCTTGCATTGCGCGGTGACCGTCGAGAGCGGAGCAAAACGTCAGCCATCTCAGCACCCTGGAACCCCCCGGGTGGCACAGGGCTGGATGGGGCTTTCGTATAGCAGGGACGGTGCTGCCTCTCGCTTCGCTCGCTGTCCGCCGCTCGCCGCTCGCTCGTGCAGCCAAAAATGGCCAGTTTTGGCCCGTTTTTGGGCCGTTTTGGCCAGTTTTTGGCCTGTTCTTGCATTGCGCGGTGACCGTCGAGAGCGGAGCAAAACGTCAGCCATCTCAGCACCCTGGAACCCCCCGGGTGGCACAGGGCTGGATGGGGCTTTCGTATAGCAGGGACGGTGCTGCCTCTCGCTTCGCTCGCTGTCCGCCGCTCGCCGCTCGCTCGCGCAGCCAAAAATGGCCAGTTTTGGCCCGTTTTTGGGCCGTTTTGGCCAGTTTTTGGCCTGTTCTTGCATTGCGCGGTGACCGTCGAGAGCGGAGCAAAACGTCAGCCATCTTAGCACCCTGGAACCCCCCGGGTGGCACAGGGCTGGATGGGGCTTTCGTATAGCAGGGACGGTGCTGCCTCTCGCTTCGCTCGCTGTCCGCCGCTCGCCGCTCGCGCAGCCAAAAATGGCCAGTTTTGGCCCGTTTTTGGGCCGTTTTGGCCAGTTTTTGGCCTGTTCTTGCATTGCGCGGTGACCGTCGAGAGCGGAGCAAAAC
This sequence comes from Musa acuminata AAA Group, assembly GCF_036884655.1. Taxonomy (NCBI): domain Eukaryota; kingdom Viridiplantae; phylum Streptophyta; class Magnoliopsida; order Zingiberales; family Musaceae; genus Musa; species Musa acuminata. The sequence continues at coordinate 129,212 of NW_027020355.1, forward strand.
GTCAGCCATCTCAGCACCCTGGAACCCCCCGGGTGGCACAGGGCTGGATGGGGCTTTCGTATAGCAGGGACGGTGCTGCCTCTCGCTTCGCTCGCTGTTCGCCGCTCGCCGCTCGCTCGCGCAGCCAAAAATGGCCAGTTTTGGCCCGTTTTTGGGCTGTTTTGGCCAGTTTTTGGCCTGTTCTTGCGTGGTGCGGTGACCGTCGTGAGCGGAGCAAAACGTCAGCCATCTCAGCACCCTGGAACCCCCCGGGTGGCACAGGGCTGGATGGGGCTTTCGTATAGCAGGGACGGTGCTGCCTCTCGCTTCGCTCGCTGTTCGCCGCTCGCCGCTCGCTCGCGCAGCCAAAAATGGCCAGTTTTGGCCCGTTTTTGGGCTGTTTTGGCCTGTTTTTGGGCTGTTCTTGTGTGGCGCGGTGACCGTCGTGAGCGGAGCAAAATGTCAGCCATCTCAGCACCCTGGAACCCCCCGGGTGGCACAGGGCTGGATGGGGCTTTCGTATAGCAGGGACGGTGCTGCCTCGCGCTTCGCTCGCTGTTCGCCGCTCTCCGCTCGCTCGCGCAGCAAAAAATGGCCAGTTTTGGCCCGTTTTTGGGCTGTTTTGGCCAGTTTTTGGCCTGTTCTTGCGTGCCGCGGCGACCGTCGTGAGCGGAGCAAAACGTCAGCCATCTCAGCACCCTGGAACCCCCCGGGTGGCACAGGGCTGGATGGGGCTTTCGTATAGCAGGGACGGTGCTGCCTCTCGCTTCGCTCGCTGTCCGCCGCTCGCTGCTCGCTCGCGCAGCCAAA